>NW_006294339.1:4885832-4886612 GCF_000327345.1 Myotis davidii | reverse complement strand
GGGAAATGGAGAGAGGATGGAAGGGCATCAGAAAGAAAAGCAGTTTGACCTAAGGCTCTGAGGCATGAGTAGCCTAATGCCAGGGGAGTAACTTGAAACTGTCTCATGTCTACCTCCTCCAATGCACTGTAAATTGTTTCATCATCCCTGCATTGTCTGTTGTCTCCCACCTGAAAAAAATGCTCAATGCATGTTTGATGGATGAATGATTGAATACATGAACACTCATATTGACTTTTTCAGGAAATGCCACAAATATTCCTGTATAATCTTCCCTTAATCATTATTCTTTGAGCTTGGACTTAGTAACCAAATGCTCCTCTCTCAGGGACTTCTTTTTCCCCTTTGGACTGTATCCCTATGGGCATTTATTTCAACAGCTGTTTCCCAGGTTCTGTCTCCACATTTCTTTCATCCTGGGTCTCACTTAGATCTTGATCTAGTGCTTGAAATTTAGGAGCATGCGCCATACAAATACTTGAAATACAAGAAATACTTGTTCTAAGGTAATTTCAACCTATGTTGGATTCAAAAATAGAGCCAGTCCAGTCATTGACTTGGGGTATTTAGCAGTTTGGTCATTGACTGGAATGGAACAACTTGGGGGTTGGGAAACACGTGCCCTGATTGTGTGTCCAAAGAAAAGTCTGGCTTTGCTTCTTGGGAGACTCTTTACTAAATACTTACCAGTGTGGCCACCTCCCATTCTTTTACAGTCTTCCCCTGATAAACCTCCTCCAATCTCTAAGCTCTCCGAAAAAGTAGAAGATAATCCCAAAG
>NW_006294339.1:4883917-4884523 GCF_000327345.1 Myotis davidii | reverse complement strand
TTCGTATATTCCAGCCTCTGCTTCTAACAAGGTGTCCCCCCAAAAAATGTATACCTACTTTAACTGCTATAGCTCAATTTTGAAAATGAAATGTATTTTAATAAACACTGTCTTTATAATTATTCAGAGTGTGTATATACATTTTAGGGGGCACCCTATATATTGAAGCAGAGCATAGGACAGGGGGCACCAGGAGGTGGAGATGGGCGATGCTGGTCCAAGGGAACAAGGTTGCAGCTATGTGGACTGAGAAAGCACAGAGACCCAATGCACAGCCTGAGGACCACAGTAATAATATTGTATTCAATACTGGAAATTTGCAAAGGAATAGTCTTCAGGTGCTTCCTAATACACACAATAAAGGTAAATGTGTGAGAAAATATGTAAATTAGCTTGACTATAGTAATCATTTCCCTTTTATATCAAACTAGAGGCCCAGTGCACAAAATGCATGTATAACGTGCAGTCCCTAGGCCTGGCCAGTGATCAAAGTGCAAGTGTCTGGTGTGGAAGGGCAGGTCCCAGCTGACCTCTGGGCCCTGGGCAGCATCTGGGCCCCCAACCCTCAGCACCTAGGAGCTGGGCAGCAGCCCCCCCCCAACCACT
>NW_006294339.1:4864213-4866257 GCF_000327345.1 Myotis davidii | reverse complement strand
ATGAGTAGCCTAATGCCAGGGGAGTAACTTGAACCTGTCTCATGTCTACCTCCTCCAATGCACTGTAAATTGTTTCATCATCCCTGCATTGTCTGTTGTCTCCCACCTGAAAAAAATGCTCAATGCATGTTTGATGGATGAATGATTGAATACATGAACACTCATATTGACTTTTTCAGGAAATGCCACAAATATTCCTGTATAATCTTCCCTTAATCATTATTCTTTGAGCTTGGACTTAGTAACCAAATGCTCCTCTCTCAGGGACTTCTTTTTCCCCTTTGGACTGTATCCCTATGGGCATTTATTTCAACAGCTGTTTCCCAGGTTCTGTCTCCACATTTCTTTCATCCTGGGTCTCACTTAGATCTTGATCTAGTGCTTGAAATTTAGGAGCATGCGCCATACAAATACTTGAAATACAAGAAATACTTGTTCTAAGGTAATTTCAACCTATGTTGGATTCAAAAATAGAGCCAGTCCAGTCATTGACTTGGGGTATTTAGCAGTTTGGTCATTGACTGGAATGGAACAACTTGGGGGTTGGGAAACACGTGCCCTGATTGTGTGTCCAAAGAAAAGTCTGGCTTTGCTTCTTGGGAGACTCTTTACTAAATACTTACCAGTGTGGCCACCTCCCATTCTTTTACAGTCTTCCCCTGATAAACCTCCTCCAATCTCTAAGCTCTCCGAAAAAGTAGAAGATAAACCCAAAGACCCTCCAAAGCACTTCTTGATGTCTTCAAAGGAAACACCTGAAGCGGGGAGACAGAAACCAAGAGCACTGTGATGCTGAATGACTGCTACTATGGTACAACCTCTCACAGTAGTAAAAGCTGCCATTGATTTTGGAGTCTAAGTAATGTGGGTTGAAATCCAATTCCATTACCCAGTTTCCATGTCCTCTCCCATGTGGTTCCAGCCCAAATAATTCTTGAAATGAGAAAGAATATGTATTGCACAGACTAGTTGCTCAAAAATGCTAGTTCCCTTTCCTTTGCACATTCTCCCCTGCGCCTCGGTGGGGCAGTGATTCTCATCATTTCCATATACCTCTGTGCCCAGCAAAGTGCCTGGCCCATTTTCACTCTGTAATTTTGCACATGTTGCCCCTTTCTCTCTCCTTTTCACCATCTTTCCAAAGCCCCAATTCAAACATCATTTACTTCAGGAAGCATTTTTTGGATCAGAATACTTGTACCTTTCTTCAGATCGACCAGTGTGCTTTGTTCGCACCTGGATGATCATAGTTGTCATGATTCTTTTTGCCCAGGTTCTTTCTGCACCCCAGAGAGGCCAGAGTGTTGTTAGAAGATGGAGATGTCTCCAAGGCGAGTGTGCCTGCCTTCTGACCCCAGGTGAACTGTGAGTCCCATATTAGCAATCTCTGTATTTGTCCCGCTAAGGAACCTGCACTTTGCAGATGCAGAACATATTTCTAAATACAGTAAGGTCATGTTGCCCTGATCTCACACCCTGTAAATGGACGGAGCTGGGTTGCCATCCCTTGGTCGGCCTGGCAAGATGGAGCTAGAAAAGCAGATCGGAGCAAGACATGGACCATTGCTGCAGAGCTCAACTCTTTCTGCAGCAAGTCTTCTGATGGTTGTGAATTGGAGTTTGTACTTTAGTTTTGGAATGTCATTACTTTTAATTAATTGCAACTGTATAATAATTATTACCAGTTATTATGTTATCCTGACAACCACAAAGGAAAAATCATTTAGGGCTATGATTCAATTGAGCTGAGGATTAGATTGAATATTTTCTTCAAGGGAGTGTTCAGCAACCAATTTTACCTGCCAGCATCCCCATTACACTGCAAACTCTATGAATTCAAGAACTTTTATCTTATTCACCACTCTCTTGTCAGCATAGCAGTGCAATGTCTGCCATGGAGGAGGAGTTCAGAAACTATTTTCAGAATAATGATCGAGGAATAAAAAGAATGAATGAGTAAATGAATGCTATGAGCCAGTTCTTTGGCAAGGGCTTCTGATGGAAAGCATCTTGGAAGTCAGAAATCCTGAATTCAAATCTTTCA
>NW_006294339.1:4849845-4863989 GCF_000327345.1 Myotis davidii | reverse complement strand
GTGTACCCCCAAAAAATGTATACCTACTTTAACTGCTATAGCTCAATTTTGAAAATGAAATGTATTTTAATAAACACTGTCTTTATAATTATTCAGAGTGTGTATATACATTTTAGGGGGCACCCTATATATTGAAGCAGAGCATAGGACAGGGGGCACCAGGAGGTGGAGATGGGCGATGCTGGTCCAAGGGAACAAGGTTGCAGCTATGTGGACTGAGAAAGCACAGAGACCCAATGCACAGCCTGAGGACCACAGTAATAATATTGTATTCAATACTGGAAATTTGCAAAGGAATAGTCTTCAGGTGCTTCCTAATACACACAATAAAGGTAAATGTGTGAGAAAATATGTAAATTAGCTTGACTATAGTAATCATTTCCCTTTTATATCAAACTAGAGGCCCAGTGCACAAAATGCATGTATAACGTGCAGTCCCTAGGCCTGGCCAGTGATCAAAGTGCAAGTGTCTGGTGTGGAAGGGCAGGTCCTAGCTGACCTCTGGGCCCTGGGCAGCATCTGGGCCCCCAACCCTCAGCACCTAGGAGCTGGGCAGCAGCCCCCCCCCAACCACTGCCATTGGTCACTGTCTGTGGGGTGATCGGTGGGGCAATTGGGCCCCACTCACACCTGCCTTGGCCTGACACTGCCTGCTCACCTGCTCCACTATCCCGCCACATTCTTGCTCTCGTTGGGGCCTGTCGGGGACAGCAGCACCTCCACTGCCGCCTGCTGCCAGCGCCGCATCACTGACACCCACCATGTTCCGCACTGCCCCCTGGTGGTCAGTGCACATCATAGCCAGCGGTCGAACTCCCGGTCAAGGGGACAATTTGCATATTAGGCTTTTATTATATAGTATATGTATATCAAATCACCATCTTTTATACCTTAAATATATACAAATTTTATTTTTTTAAAAATCCAAAACAAAATCCCTGTCACTGACACCCTGTATGAGCTTAGAAAGGGCTCATGATCTCACTAGGCCTCAGTTCGCCATTTACAGAGAGAATCCAGTGGACTGGCCCCTTTCACTGCAGCCCTCTCTGACTGGGCACAGCAGTTTCTGAATAACCCCAAGCCGTGCTTTCCTGGGAGAAGCGATGCTCTAAGCACCAGCACTCAAAACCAGGCAAAGGGCTTCTTCTACCAGCTCTGTTCAAGCACCTTTCGTATTTAATGCATTACTAATTGGGGAAGATTTAGCATATTTAATTGTTTTGATTAAAAAATGCTTCAACAGTAGTAAACAAAAGTGGATGAAAGGAATTCACGGGCAGAAACCAGATTAATTACTTAGGTGAGTGGTGGAGTGCTGCCGAGTTAAAGTGACGGGACTGGCTGATTAGTGGGGGCTGGAGGACGCGTGTGGAGTGCTTATGCTCAGGAGGGTCTGCAGCAGCCTGCCATGTGCGGCTGGGAGAAGAGAATTCCAGCAGCTTGATTTGAAAAGCATGACTTGACTGCTAAGAATTACTTTCTGAGGACCCCAAAGCCGGGTACCACTGAGGAAGGGCAGGTATGTGAGTTCATCATACAATGTGAGAGCTGGTGCCCTCGGGCTCCCAGCCCACACTTCTCATTTTTAGTTGTGATGCCCTACATTCATGAGGGTTGATTATTTTGTGTAAGGTTGTACAGCTGAAAAATGCTGGGGCTGACATTCAAACTCAAGTCTGTCTTGTTCAGAAGCCTGTGGTATGTTCCCTAATTCCAGTGATTGCATCAGACTGAAGAATTCTGCTGTCAGCCAGAACAATTCAGTAAGCACCTACTATGTACCAACCCAAGCGCATTGTGTGTTGGGAAATGTAGACACGATGGAAACAAAACTAATAGGAATATGATGAGAATCTGAATAAATAAGGGCCTTGAGCAGCCAGCAGGTTAGGACAATCTATTAAATGAAGACTAATTTCTATCACTTGTGTCAGTGTAGTACCAGGGCTAGAAGAGGAATCTTCAGGAGCCCTGGGGAGGCCAACCCAGAGCTGTCTACAGCGTGCCCATGGTAAGCTGGGGTCGGGGCAGAGGAGCTCAAATGTGGTTCCAAAATCCAATACACAGAACCAGAGGTAGGGAAGCTGAGAGCAGGGGAGGCAGCGGGGAAAGGAGCAGAGAAAGGCCTAGAGGAACTGTACAGCACTTGCCCAGATGGGTGTGTGGCATGGGTGGATTATGTTTATAGAACCAGGCAGTGCTGTCATGGCTCTGCCCCTGTCTCATCAGCCCGGACACCTGAGATGTCAGCTTTGGCCTAGATCACACTGGCATTGGTTTTGGCTTTTGATGGCAGTGAACTCTGGAGTTGATGGTTCCCAAGCCTGGCTACACAATGAAATCATCTGAGTGCTAATTAAAAATACATATTCCTGGGCCCCACCTCTATCAATGGTGATTCTGTATTTCTGAGTCATCAGTGAACTGTATTTTAAAGATGATTTGGCAAATTTAAAGATGATTCCTATGCAGTGCATCTTGGACCAGATTTTGAGTCCCACGGTCCTACAGAGAACCTTTGATGGCCTGCTGGCCTCCGCCCTGCCTCAGCCAAAGCCTTTGTCAATGCCTTGGATATGGACTCAACAGCCAGGCTTAGTGTATCACATCCAGAAGAAAAAACTAGGAAAAGCCAAAGATAACTCAGATAAAGAATCAGGAAGCCAAAAACCCTCAGAAAAATGGATTGATAGGCAGACCAAACATAGCAAAATGAGATTCAGGTGGGAAAGCTGTTAACATCCTACCCTGGGGACAAAATACCAGTACAGAAGCTCAGTAAGGAATGGGCACAGCTTAGCAGGAGAACAAGAGAAAAGGCCATAGCTTTAGATGACTTCCAATTCAGTAGGGTAATGAAGCAAGGTGAAAATTATAATTAATGAAGTAAAGGAGAAGATAATCTCACTCTTTATGCAGGTTAGAGAAACTCAGAGCCTGGTGAACAGTTCTGGGAGCCACACTTTTAAAAGGAAATTAGAAAAAGGACACTTGTTGGACATTATTCAGCCTTAAAAAAAGAAGGAAATGCAGCCCTGTGTAACAACACATGGCTAAACTTTGAGGATATTACGTTAAGCGAAATAAGCCAGTCATAGGACAAATACTGCACGATTCTACTTAGAAGAGCTATATAAAATATTCAAACTCATGGAATCAGAGAGTAGAATGGTCATTGCCACAGGGGTTGCGGGGAGGTAGAATGAGGGGTTGCTAATCAATAGGCATAAAGTTTAAATTATGCAAGATTAGTAAACACTAGAAATCTGTGCAACGTTGTCCCTGTAATTAACAATAATGTAGTGGGAGTTTAAATGTTTGTTAATAAATAGAAATGGAGAATGATTGGAGAAGAATGAGCATAAGGATGATGAGAATGAAGAAATTCAAAGTCATTTCATTTTGGTAATGTTTGAGGGGATGGGAGGTGTTGACCTGAACAAGGGAAGGAAAGACCTCCCTTTAAGAGAGATCCATAGACCTAACCCAACTCTCCAGAAAGCTGTCTTGAAGACAAGGAATTAGGCTTGTTTGTGTGGTCACAAGGGGAAGAAGGACCAAACTGCAGAAGTTGTGGAGAGATGGGTTTAGCCTCAACACAAGGTAAATTGTCATGATGGTCAGAGGCCAAGGAGACATGGTTTGAAGAATTGACCAGTGGTCTTTTAAGGTCTCCTCTAACACCATGATTCTGCAACTTTAAGAACACCCCAGAACACCTGAAGAACATTTGAGACCGCTTTGCTAAGTACTTAATGATTTCTTTCTGTGTGCCAGGCATCTGGAAAATAGAGGACTAAGGGGAGTGCTTGTTCTCAGTGAGCTCACAGCCAAGTATGGAGCAGGAGGCAAGTAAACAGGCAATTACTGCTCTGCGTGATGAGGACTTTGAAAGGAAGCAGCAGAGTCAGGACGCTTTCCTTGGTGAAGGATACCAGAGGCAAATCTGAAAGGATGGGTAGGGATTGGCCAGACAAATTGAGGTAGGGAAACCGTGAGAAGGCCTTGCGTCCCCAGCAGCAAGATTCTGCTCAGAGAGACCAGTATGACCTAAACTCAAAAGTGAAAAGAAGATGCAGATCAGTCAAGGAAGTACTAGGAGACCCTGGGTCACTTCCCACTCCCATTGGGTCCCCTGAGGAGCTGTTGTTGTGCTGGCCTGGCAGGCAGGAGCCCAGAGGACTGTTGCTGGCCACTGCGTCTACTGCTTATTTCCCTCCTGGTCTGGGCTGGGGTGTAGGCGTGGGGGTAGTCCTCATGCCTGTGTAGAGATGCTGCATTTGTGGGGCTCAGAGGCAGAACCAGGCAGCCTGACTTCTGAAGTAGAATGCAGCAAGTTTCTCTGGTTCCTCAAATTGAAAGCATCAGGTTGGAAAACAGCAGGTGTAATGCATTATTTATTGCTTTGCAACAAACAAATGCCATTCTGGATGCTGTGATTTATCTGCTATGTTGCTTTGCTACATTGTTTGAGCCCAAAGACAGCCTCAGAATGGAAAAGAAGAATCATATGGTCTATTTCATGTCATAACACTGGGAAAGATGACTGTTTAGTCTGTTTGGATGGGCTGGGAAGCGTGAGCTAATTTACCTGCTCCCTCTGTGCTTCTGTTTATGCATGAAAAGGCACACTTCTTCCCAACCAACTAGAAGTACAGTGGGGCCTTGACTTACGAGTTTAATTCATTCTGAGACCGAGCTCGTTAAGGAGCTCATTAACTCAAATTACTCTGTCAACTCAATGCAAAAAATCGGGAGAGACAGCTGGTATCTCAAAAAACTCATTAGTCGGGACACTCATAAGTTAAGGCCCCACTGTAATAGGACAAGCACCTCTGTGCCTTTGCATGTGCTGTTCCCTCTGACTACAGAGTTCCCATACCTCTCTCATTGAGTTGCTTCACTTAGCTCTAGAAAACCTTCCCTCACTCCTGAGGGCCCTATCTGTGCCCCCACAATATCCCTGTGTGTCCCCCCTATCTGAAGCTTCCCTCCAGCATAGTAGTTAGCATATCCTAGTAATTGTCAGTTTCTTGATCTGTTCCTCCAATTATACTGCAAACTTATAAAGTCATCTCTTGGGCTTACCAGACTCAGCACAGAGCCTGGCATGTGACAAGCCTGCAAATGTGCTCAGGGATGGGCTGAGTCCCACCTGTCCCAACAACGTCTCTCAGATGTTCGGGAGTCATGGGTCTTTTTTTTTTTTTTTTTTTGCTGATAATATAAATCACATCTTTGTAACATCTCATGCTTGATTAAGAGTTGGTATTTTATAGGAGTTAGTATTTCATTTTCATTGTCTCATTGGTGGCTTGCAACAATCTATAGGGCTGGGAGGATTTACTCATTTTGCAGGCTTATGGGTTGCGAAAGGCAGTGGTTATGGGAGTTAAGAGTCGGAACTCTGGAGTCAGAGTTTGAGTTGGGGTAAGTGACTAAAAGTCTTTGGGTCTCATTTTCTCCATTAGTAAGATAAAGGTGATAACAGTTTCTACATATGAGTTCCTAAGAACAGTGTCCGGCACAGTGAAGTGTCAACAAATGTTAGCTATATTGTTAGATAACCTACCCAAGTTTCCATGTCTAAAAGTCTGAGAATTGGGGTTTGATGTCAAGTAGGCTACACCCGAATTCAGTGCACGTTCCATTTCATCACATTAGTGTACTCTGCAGAGGAATGCTCACCACGTGGCATAAATAGCCATAGCCTTACCAAGCCCCTCATCCATGACCACCTCATTCTGCAAAGCAGCTCAGAGATAGGGATCATGCTCCCAATGGACAGTGTTTAGGCTGCAAACTCAGGTCTCCCTCCTGCCTGACCAGGGGCCATCTTCATGGACTCTGGCCCTCCTACATGCTTTTGGTCATGACAAGAGGCAGTATAGCTGGGGGCCAGGCTCTCAGCTGGAGATGGCCTGAGCTGGAATTCACCATGCTTACTGTATGGGCAAAATGTTTAAGCTCTCTGTGCCACAGTTTTCTCATCTGTAAGATGGGCATTTTTTTTAAATATATTTATTGATTTTTTTACAGAGAGGAAGGGAGCGGGATAGAGAGTTAGAAACATCAATGAGAGAGAAACATCGATCAGCTGCCTCCTGCACACCCCCTCCTGGGGATGTGCCCGCAACCAAGGTACATGCCCTTGACCGGAATCGAACCCGGGACCCTTGAGTCCGCAGGCCGACGCTCCGTCCACTGAGCCAAACCGGTCAGGGCAAGATGGGCATTTTAATAGTGTCTACCTCATAGGGTTGTAGTGAGAGTTAAAAGAGTTAAGCTTCCCTGGCTGGTGTTGCTACATGGTTAGAGTATCAGCCTGTGGACCAAAGGATTGTGGGTTCAATTCCCAGTCAAGGGCACATACCTGGGTTGCAGGTTCGATCCCCAGCCCTGGTCAGGGAGTGTGCAGGAGGCAACCAATCATGTGTGTCTTTCACATCAATGTTTCCCTCTCTCTTTCTCTCTCTCTCTTCCTCCTCCCTCCCCACACTCTCCCTTCCACTCTCTCTAAAAATCAATGAGAAAAATATCCTCAGGTAAGGAGTAACAAGAAATTATTAAATAAATAAAAGATTTAGGCCATGCTGGGGATAGTTCCGGGATCAGAACTAGCAATATGGTCAATTCTTACTATTATTACTGTTGCTAGAAATGCTACAGCATGCATAGATTTGGCCCTTCATTCCTAATCCTGAATCTGGAAAATTAGAGAACAAGGGAGTCTGAGGAGTTTGTAAAAACTAATTTTCTTAACGTTTCTACAGTATAAACTCTTAAACTATGAATGAGTAAAGATGGTCCAGGGAACACCCACATTTGATAAGTCTCATGTGCTACGTAAAGCTTTTCCATGTGTTATCTAATTTAATCATTACATGTCACTCCACAAACAGGGACAAATATTCCCATTTTAGAGGTGAGTAAATAGAGACTTAGATAAAGTCACTTGCCAAAATAATTATACAAGGAAATAGTAGAACTTGGATTGAACCAAAGTCTGTATCCAAAGCCCATTTTCTCCATAACACATTGTATCACCTATGAGAGAGAGAGCTAAGGGTAACGCTGGGAGTAATTCTGATATCATCTCACCTTCTCTCCTTTAAGGCTGAGGCTTTTTTCAGTGATCGAGGTGGGAATTCAAAATCAAGACAAAAGCAGAGGTATGGTACTGAGCGTCTCTCCATTCCATGTGTATGCAAATGACTTAAGGGGAGTGGGGACAGAGTCAAGACACCAGGAGCCTGTCAGTCAATCAATACCATCCATCACTGTGAAGCCTGGTTGTCATGGTAACTTGGGATAAAGCCTGGAGCCTATTAGAATCTAGTGCCTGTCTGTTCAGGGTGGTTGGTTGGTTAGCACAGCAAAAGCCCTTCTGGGCCAGCTCAGACTGCATAGCCATAAATATAAGACCCTTCACCATCAGGTGTCTGCTTACCCCACTCTCCAGTCTAGATCAGACTCTTTAAGAATCCAGCCCTGACTTTGCAGGAAAGCTCCAGAGAATGCTCAGCATATATGGGCTTTATTCTGAACCATCCCTGCTAGAAAGACACTGAGCCTTTACTGTGGGCAGCCTCAGCCTCTGGACAAAACCTCTGGGGACATACCATTCACAAGATGCGTGATGGAAACAGGCAGTTGCAATGGTGTGATACATAAAGCTGAATCCCTGTTCACTGTCTCCCAACTGGGGAGGCAGAAAGACTGCCTGCAAGAGTCCTATCTACATAGAGACCAAGAATAAGTAAGCATTAGCCAGGTGAAGAAGAGAGGGGCAGGGGAGGGGAACACAGTTCCAGGGGGAAGGAAGAACACATTCCTCTTTGTAAAACCTCAAGGAGAAAGTGAGTATG
The DNA here is from genome assembly GCF_000327345.1 of Myotis davidii. NCBI lineage: Eukaryota > Metazoa > Chordata > Mammalia > Chiroptera > Vespertilionidae > Myotis > Myotis davidii. The sequence goes on along the minus strand of NW_006294339.1, from coordinate 4,856,118 downwards.
ATTAAGTCAAAGAACCAGCAAGTAGCTCAGTATAGGAAGCCCAATGATGAGCGATGGTGCTGGAGGGCTGGGCAGGGCCAGAGCATGCTCACTTGAGTGCTGGCCATCCTCTCCAGGGGCAAGGACCCTCCTCTTCTTAATGTTCACCTTTGCACAGCTGGCCATTCTGCAACTTGTCATCCTCTCTGTGGCTCTTTAGAGGCCATCACTGACCTCATTGCCAGGCTACTGATACCGTCCCTCTTCCTGCCATAACCTGGCCACAGGACTGCTCTCACTTATGCACTGGCCTCAGGGACCAGCCCTTCACAAGAGTCTGACCCTGGGCTGAACCTGGATACTTGTCTCCTGCTCCTTACCCTCACCCACTTGCTGCCTCAGCCACTTTATCATGAAACTCTTCTTAGAAAGCCCCAGGCCCCTTCTCTATCAGACAATCTGGTGCTCCTACTGATTTTAGAAGATCAGATTTGGATGTCTTTGGAGTCTAGAAAATGGGAAAGGAAGTGAGGTGGTTAATCCCTCCTTTGTGCCTCTACTGTATTTTCTAATCAAGCATTTATTCCATTGTATTATTCTTAGCTCCCAATTCACTGCACATTTCTCCAGGGCAGGGATCTGTGTGATTTTTCCCTGGGTCCCCAGAAATCATAGGTTCTCAGTAGATATTTACTAGATGAGTGGATGGGTGCATGGGCCAAGGGGTGGGTGGATGGAAATTAGATTCTGAAAAGGGTTTTTCTCAGAGATTGAGAGTTTCCTACCTCCTACTTTGGGTAACAAGGAAATCTTCCTGAAAGGGAATTGTAAGCAAGCAACAGCAATTATATGTATACAAATGTGATGGGAAGTATGAGGAATTTGAAGGATTTAAATTATACATCTGCCCCACCCTGATTACTCTCTACACACAGCTTAATCACCTGGGCTGCTTTTGTCTCATTCCCATAAAGGAACAGGAAATACACAGCCCAGAGACCCCCATTCCCCCATCCCCTGCCTCTGACAGACATCACTAACTGATCACAGCACTTTCTGGCTGAGCCCCTGTCTGATGTCATAATCCTCAACTCAGCAGTCCCAGTAGCATTTGCCTGTTAAACCACCTGGTGTCCCTGGCTTAGACACTTTTTCTGGCCTGCAAGTCTTTGAGGTTTGCCTCCTTTAATTCCATGGGCTCTGGCACACCATGCTTTTTCCTGACCCTGTGACTATACCTAAGCTTCAGAACAGACTATCACAAGCTGGTCACCTTTACCTTTCACAGTTCTCCCATTACAATTCCCAACCAATGGGTAAAAGTGACCCAAAACTATATTTAGGGATGAGTCTTGAGTGTAACACGACCTTAATTATTTTTAAAACCTGATTTAACCATTTTCAAAACTATCACAAGCAGTTTAATGGGTTTTTTAAGAGAAAATAAGTGAAATAAAATATCCAGATGTAGCACAAGAAGCATTGAACTGGAAATCAGAAATCCTCATTCCAAACCTCACTCTGCTTCTAACCAGTGGTATCACCTTGGTCACGTTATTTCCCTCCTCAATGCCTGACTAGAAATAAAACCTGCAACTCATGTATGTGCCCTGACCAGGAATTGCACTGGCAACCTTTTGATTCACAGGATAGCACTCAACCAACAGAACCACTCTGGCCAGGCAGTAGTAGTTAAGTTAATATATCAATTTGACTGGGCCATGAGTGTGTCCAGCTATTTGGTCAGACATTATCCTGAGTGTCTCTATGAGGGTGTTTTTGGATGAGATCAACATTTAAGTCAGTAGACTGAGTAAAGCAGATTGTTCTCCCTAGTATGGGTGGTCCTTATCCAATCAGGTGAAGTCCCAAATAAGAAAAAAAAAAAGCTGACCCTGCCCTGAGTAAGAGAGGTCTTCCTGCCTCATTGCCTTCAAACTGGGACTATGACTTTCTCCTGCCTTGAAACAGGAACTGAAATGTGAGCTCTTCCTGGTTCTCAAGCCTGCCAGCTGCAGATCTTGAGACTTGTCAGACTTCATAATTGTATGAGCCGATTTCTTTTTTTTTCAATTTTTTTTAATCTTTATTGTTGAACATATGGAAGCTCAGAAGGAAGGCAGGAGTGCGTGAGTGGGTGGTAGGGAAGAGACCAACCAAAGATCTTCAATGTTTTTAACATGTTTTCTGTGCCAGGAACTGTGTCAGATGTTAGGGACATAATTATAGATTTAAAAAGAAGACATAGTCCCTGACCCCATGATGTTCACTACCTAGAAGTACTGACCTCTCACAATCCTTTAAGCTAGCCAATTTGGCCATTCTTCACCGTGACTGATAGCTAAAAGGAAGATGCAGAAAGTGACATCTGTTGAATGTGAGCCAATTTCTTGTTGTAAATCTCTTTACATATATATATGTACATCTCCTATTGTGCCTTTATATACATCTCCTATTGGTTCTCTGAAACCAATTAAAACCACAACTATTAATGCATTTCCTCATGCCTTCCTTATGGCTATCAATGATTTTCCTTTATTTAAAAGTTACTAACACATAACATTTATTTATTTATTTATTTATTTATTTATTTATAAACATACATTCTTATTGATTTCAGAGCGGAAGGGAGAAGGAGAGAAAGATAGAAACATCAATGATGAGAGAGATCATTGATCGGCTGCCTCCTGCACGCCCTCTATTGGGGATTGAGCCCACAACCTGGGCAGGTGCCCTTGACACGAATCAAATTCAGGGCCCTTCAGTCCGCAGGCTGATGCTTTATCCACTGAACCAAACCAATTAGGGCTGATTTTCCTTATTTTTAAGTGATTGAATACATGTCTATAATCAGCACAGTGGGTTGAGAGAGTGTTTTTAGTACTTTTTTGACTACTCCCAAAAGTAAGTAACATATTTTACATCGTGATCAAGCCCACACACATCCAACTAAAATAAGTTTCAATACTTGACTATATCGGTGTGACACACTCATATTTTCCATCCTATTATATCCTATTTCATTTTCGTATATGCTGGCCATGACTCACTAAATTTCTTTTACAATCTACTAATGGACTGTGGCCTGCAGTTTGGAAAATCCTAGGCATATATCTCTGAGACATTATAGCATGTTGGTTAAGATCACAGTTTCTTGAGTTTGAACCCTGGCTCCACCAGTTAATAGCAATGTTTCTTAACATTGCTGAACTTCAGTCCTTCATTTTAAACTGGGGATTCTAGTATCTTCTTTACAGGTGTTTTCTGAGGATTAAATGAGATGGTGTAGTTATAGTACTTGATCCAGTATCTGCCCCATAGTAAAATGCTCAGTAAATGTTGACTGTCTTGCCACCATCCCTAGAGCTTAAGCCTCTGGTATATCATATCAGAATGAATGCTTCACCGTGTGGGAAAGTGTGTAAGCTGATAAATAGTTGGACAATACACAAACTCTACATTGCAAGACCTGGGTTCAGTACTAACTGAATCATGTTGAGCCATTTACTTAGGCTCTTTGGCCCTCAGCTATCTCTCTATAAAAGTGGTGAAAATAATATAATTCCTCATAAACTATTATGAAGATCATCTTGAATAGCAGATGTGAATGCATTGTACTTTACCAATATTAGGAGTTACTATATAAAATTTATTTTATTAAAACCAAATATTTCTGTTAACTCTAAGTACAATCAATAAAAAATAAATTTTTAATTCATTTTAGGTGGAACCAACTTTGTTGTCCATGTAATAAGTCATCCCGGACTCTAATCCAGGTGTTTATGACGAAGAGAAACTCCCTTACTTTCTATAAACTCTCAATGAGAGGAAACATGTTGGTGTCTAGATAGTACTTACTTGCCATGTTGGATGTGCTTAATAAGTGTTTCTTGCATGAAAAGCTAAATGAATGAATGGATAAAGGAAGGGAAGGAAGAGGAAGAGAATGTAGAGCTGTAATTAGCATAAACTTTAGAGCTGTTTTGTGTCCCTGTGGCCTTTTCTGTCCTGTGTGTGAGGTGGTAGACCAGCTGACTGAAGGACCCTAGCTGGAAGGTAACAGTTAATGACAGGCTGGATGCACTGTGCCCCCACTGGAAAGGTCGTTCCCAGGGTTACTGTTATCTGGCAGCTATCAAGGGGAGGAATGATGGAATGCAGGCACAGATTTGGGCAGAGTTGTTAACACTTTGAAAGATAGTGATGAGAATTCAAAGTGACCTTGATAAATGGGAAGAGCAGTCCCTCCAAAACTGGAGGAAGCTCTGGAGACAAAAATGAATGACCTGGATCATAAAAATGGGCAGGTGGGAAAGGAGGCATGATTGCTGAGGCTCCAAGTCCACAGCCAAAGCATTGACCATAGCAGGCTGGACATAACGATAATGATTTCCCTTCCACTTGAACAATGTCTCCTATATGGCCAATTGCAGAGCCCTCTGAGATAGATCATCTTGTTATCCCCACTCTACAGATGAGAGGATGGTTAATATTATAGAGTTAACTGGAAAGCTGACAATAATAAACATGTGGCAGTAATAACACCAACATAGCACAGCAATAATAGGTACCATTAAACTCTTACTATATGTCAGGCACTGGGCTATATGCTCACATAGGCTGATTCATTTCATATTCCCAATAATCATATGAAGTATGTATTGTCATGTTTCACTTAGAAGAACAGGAAACTGAGGCATGGAGAGGTTAACTAATATGCCTAAGGATCACATGGCTGATAAATGGTGGAGACAAGATTTGATCCAGGTAATTCTTCTCCAACAATTGCATTTGTTGAATACTTATTAGAGTGTGAGCACTGCCCTAAATATATTCTCTGCATAAGTTCACTTATTCCCCACAAACACTCTGCCAGGAAAATGTCATTAATATCTCCAGCTTAACAGGTGAGAAAATTGAGACTTAAAATGATTAAATAGTGTGTCCTGATCACAGTTAGTGACAGAACCCACATTTTTAACTGCTTTTGCTATACTGATATCCTGCACTAAAGGAAAAAATATCTGCTTAAACATTTATCATGCAAAATGTATTTGGAATTATTCTCAAACAAACCCTTGTTATCATTCCATTTAGTTCTTAAAAAACTGAGGTTCAGAGAAATTAAGTACCCAGATCAAGGTCATGCTAAATGGTAGACTCAAGATCTCACCCAGATATATCTGACTCCAAAGTCTGGATGCCCTGCTATGCCATCACCAGCACTTCTCTTCACTCCACAGACTCTGATCAGATGACGTTAGTACCTACTGACCACACCTACAACTGCAATCTACAAATAGTCACTGCTGTTTAAACAGAGTTTTACTTATCACAGGGCTTTGTAAAAATATCATCTTGGTTAATTCTCATCACAGTTGTTTGAAGTATCGTATTATCCATACATTAGTTATGGGGAAAATGAGACCCTGAGATGTGAAGTATTAACATTTAAATGGCAGAGCCTACATGAAAAGTAAAGGAGTTCCCACTCCACATTGCCTGCTGGCTTTTATGGGGCCGCCGAAGGCTACCAGTTTCCTTCGCAAGAAAGGCATCAATAGAAGTCATTTCTGTAAGGTCTTGGCAGAGCTCCTTTAATATAGCCAAAACTACAGAATCACGAACCGTTGTATTCTTGAGGACTATTATTTACTTTCTATTCCATGTGTGGTTTCCATTATAGCATTCCTGATAGAGACATCCTATTAGATACTTTGATTCTTTAACTGATAGGAAAACTCTATTTTATGTTGCATTTTGAGAGAGTAAGGCACACAGAAGCTGAAACAAATGTGTCAGGACCTATATACATTAGCAAAAAGATGGGGAGCTAAGAACAGACCACTATCATCTTTGTCCTAAAGGTATTTAGAGAAATTTCATCTAATCTCTGATACTTTTCTCACTGCACATGTCTGCTTGGTTGGAGGGGACCTGCCGAGAGAGAACATGGCACAACATGGCAAGCACTAGTCATGGGAATGAATGGGAAGGGACAGGTTGTAGATACTGAGGAGGTAACTAACCAGATATGTGAGAAGAGAAAGGAAAGATGTCAAAATTACTCCCAGGTTTGAGTCCTGACAAAAGCAGCTGAGATAAAAGGGAAAGAAGCCGAGACCATAATTCAGACTATCTCGTGTATTTTTCAGTTACTAGTGATAGGACTTTTCAGCCTTGGTTCCTTCATCTTTAGAAGTAAGGAAACCTATTAGCTCACACAAAAATCATAGGAAGATTAAGTAAGAAGATGTAGCAATAGCCAACACGTACATTAAAAGGTGTTCAACA
>NW_006294339.1:4843441-4849795 GCF_000327345.1 Myotis davidii | reverse complement strand
AGAAATCAAAACCACAATAATATATCACTTCACATCTATTAGAATGTCTATTATCAAAAAGATAAGTGATCACAAATGTTGGCAAGGATGTAGAGAAAAGGAGACTGTTTTGCCCCCTGTTGGTGGGAATATAAACTGGTATAGACACTTGGGAAAAGAGTATGGAGGCTCCTCAAGAAATTAAAAATAGAACTACCCTATGATCCAGCAATCCAACTTCTGGCTATATATCTGAAGGAAGCAAAATCATTATTTCAAAAAGATACCTGTATTCTTATGTTCATAGCAGCATTATTCACAATAGCCAAGGTAAAGAAACAACCCAAGTTGGCAGATGAAGGATAAAGAAAATGTGGCACAGATATACAATGGGCTATTAGCAGCCTTACAAAATAAGGAAATCCTGCCATTTGTGACAGCATGAAGGAAGAACCAAGATGACTTCTGGAGTTGGGGCTGTTTATTTCATTTTCTGTACTAGATCATGAGCTTTGCAAGGACAGGGACCATATTGATTTTGTTCACCTGGCACATAATGCAAATCCAATAAACATGGTTGAAAGAGTGAATGTTTAAGAAAACAAAATCATGGGAGAAGGGGCGGAAGGATGCCAGGGAAGGTTTCACAGACATGGAAATGCCCACATGGGTTCAGAAGAATGATGAATCTGTCAGGTTGGCCAGATAGGGAAGAGCATTGGATGCTGACAGCATAGCATGTACACAGGGAGGCAGGAAACACATATGACCAGAGCAATGTCACTGCAGTACTTGACCTGCCCGAGGTGAATGATCAGATCTGTGACTGGTCCAGATTCCAGGGAAGCCATGTCAATACATTATTGTCATTGTCACCCAAAAACAAATAGTAAGATCTTCAAAGAGGGGATGAAGAAGGAGAAAAAAAAATGGAATTCAAACATTCAAGCCCAAAGCCATCCTGATTCCTACAGAAGGTAGAACACTGTGAGCCACAGCCCTTGAGGAAAGTCTAGGGTCCCACTGAAGTCCAGCATCACTGCCCCAACATCCAAGGCTTCACCTGGTTTTTGATGCATTGTTTCATGCTGTCTTTGGTGGAGAAGCATTTTGTCTAAAGAACACATTGGAGCAAACAGCTTTGTGCACCCTTAGGATGAACCCAGGGAGGATCTGAGAGAAACCCCAAAACAAAAGATCCCCTCGGAGCAAACCAGCCAGTGTTCACTTAAGTGCTCCCATGCCTCACCCAGCTCTTTGGGGGCATGAATGTGTATACCACATAGGGAGTTTCGTAGAAATAAGCACTTAATAAAACATAAATATTATTAAATCCAGATAGATTAAATATACACAGTGACAAAGAGGAAAGACAGAGACAGAAAGAGAGACCAAGAAAGAAAGGGAGTGAGAGAGAGGAAGGTTAAAAAAGACAAAGAGAAACCAGACAAATGTGGAACATGGAGAGAGGCTGTGCATGATTCCATTTGTCAAAGGCAAAGAAGGTAGATGTTTTGTTCTTTGTAGGTTAACATGTAAATGACATTCTGATTTATTAGCGGGCTCCAGCAGATGAGGTGATGATTAGCACATTTCCATATTTATAGAGAAGCAACACTAACTTTCCAGATTTATAGAAAATCAGCCCTTCACAAATAGCCAATTGTGCTATTATCGACATATGGTTTTCTATAAACAGAGCTGAGGTAATTATCCCTGGGACAATTTGTTAGTGGGCTCCTTTTGAATATTAACCACATAGGAAGCCCATTTCTGCCTCACAGATTTTAAAGAGGAGGGGCCATGCGATAATCCAGGCAATTAATTAGTAATCCAACACCCAAGACGGAGTCCAAATGAAAGGCTTTCCCATGACCACATGGTGGAAAGACCATGGGTCCAGGGCTCTGAGGCCAACTTCCTGCAGCTCTGGGCAGAGTAATTAACGCCCCTGAGGAGCCTCAGCCTTTCTGGGGCTGAAACTGTCATAACACTAGCCTCCACATGTCCTCAAGAAAATTAAATGCGAATATACACCATAGGACCTCCATCAGTGATGGCGAACCTTTTGAGCTCGGCGTGTCAGCATTTTGAAAAACCCTAACTTAACTCTGGTGCCGTGTCACATATATAATTTTTTAGATATTTGCAACCATAGTAAAACAAAGACTTATATTTTTGATATTTATTTTATATACTTAAATGCCATTTAACAAAGAAAAATCAACCAAAAAATGGGTTCGTGTGTCACCTCTGACACATGTGTCATAGGTTCGCCGTCACTGACCTAGATCCTAGTAGATACTCAACAAATGTTACCTCTTTTCCTTCCTCATGTTTCAGAATGACTCCAAAAAGACCCACTTGAATTGAGTTTTTCAAACTCTTTTTTTACATTGATCCATACTACATTATTTATTTTGTATCATGACTCTGTACGTGTCTGTATTTAACTGGAGAAAAAAAAAAAGGTTCTTGAAGCAATAACTTACCTGCACTGCCTACAATCAATCCACTATGGTATTTTCTATTCTACCCTTTGTTGTTCAAAATGCCATTTGTGATCCATACATTGATTTCAGGTCCTTCTATGGGGCTGCACCCTGCAGTTAGAAGACTACTGTGCTACAGAGGGTAGGAACCATATTTAGATTTGCTCACCATTGTATCCCAGCACCAACACACCATAGATACTCAATAAGCATGTGAATTATTAAAGAATAATGAATATGGGGATACATGGCTGAACCAATGAGTGGCCCTAGCCACGAATCTGAATGCATGCCCCTTTCAAATTCCATGTCTTACTTTGCACACTCACTACATACTAAGCCCCATGCTGAGTGCTAAAGAGAAAGAAAAGCAGCAGACATGATACTTGCTTTTAAAGATCTTGCCATCTACATGAGGAGAAAAATATTAACATTTGGAAAATTGTTTTTTTAAGACCAACCAGTGTGGAATTTATATGAATGTGCTGAAGAAAAGAAGTGGCCAGCCTGAGCTGGTGCAGTCGGGGAAACTTCCTAAAACTGAGAATTTGACCTTAGCTTTGAAATATGGACAGATCTCTCACCCTTCTACTCATTTATGGATCAGGTCAGTGGTTCTCAAACTAGTGAGCACCAGAATCACCCGGAGGGCTTGTCATAACACGGGCCACTGGGCCCACTCCCACAGTTTCTAATTTAGTAGGTTTGGGATGGGAGCCTGAGAATTTGCACTTCTAACAGCTTCCCTGGTAACGCTGATGCTGCCAGCTGGAGTCCACACTTTGAGGACCACTATTCTAGAAGTTTGGAGTGAGACTATGTTGATGTCATGCTAAAAAGTTTAGATTTTGTTCTTGGCCATTCAGGAAATTAGGCAAGAAAGTGACATCCTCAGATCTGTGAAGCAAAAAGATCCTTCTGGTGGCAATAGTTGGGAATGGCTTGGAAGGGGTATACCTTCCCCTAGAAACTATCTGGAGTCCATGCAGTAATGAGTGAAAGACGGGAGCCCACCTACCACTGCTGGAGTGGGTGTAGAGAAGGCAGATGAATGAGAGCTGTTCAGGGGAGAGAACTGAAGGGTCTTAGAGATCCCCAGGGAGATGGAGGAGGAAGAGTCTGGAATGACTCCAGTTTTCTGTCATCACTGACTGACTGGTATGGTGGTTCCATGAACCTAGAATCTCCATTGAAATAAATTTTAATGTTTTAAATAGCAAAATCCTAGATTATTACTAAAGAAGTTACCATGGTGAAATAAAAACACAGTTTTAAGGAGCCAGACAAGTATGAACTAAAATCACATTTTCAGTGCTTAATTAGCACATCTGTTTTACCCTCTGGACCTCAATCCCCTGTAATAACACCAAAGATACCATATAGAGTTGTCATGAGGACCAAATGAGATCATGAACGGATCCTAGTCAGTGCTCAGCAAACTGCAAACCATGTTCTGGTGTAGGCATTGGCCACTGTGTGCATAAAGCTTCTACTCACGCTTTTTTTTCATTTTTTCTTTGTTAAGCACCAGGAAATACTCATAAATGCCACCCATTGATCCAGACGTTATGTAATGGGTGCCGTAGTCATCGATGAACTTGGCGTACGGGCCATAATTGTACTTCTCCGGAAGCTCCATCAGCGACTGCAGCATCCCTTCATCCAGCATAATATTGTCCCTCCTCATCTTAAATTGGGCAGTCTGCACTTTTGTGAAAATTCTCATGAAGCTGTATTTCTGCCAACAACAACCACCACCATAGGGAGAGGGAAAAGATCAAAGAGAGAATACATTTACCATCTGAGATCATGCAAAAGGTCAGCACTTACTAGCTGAGTAAATATATGTCTATGTACATATACTTATATGCTCATCTATAATAATAAAAGGGTAATATGCTAATTTGACCAGATATCATTCGGATGTCCTTCCTGACAAAGCCGGGGCCAGAGGGGAGCCCAGGTCCCGGGTGCCAGAAGGAGATTGATTTAAGCAGTTGGGGAAAAGAAGGCCTACTCTTGCACAAATTTCGTCCATCAGGCCTCTAGTTTACATATAATTATATGAGCATAAAGATATGTCATGGAGGATTAGAATATTTTACAAGCACACATCAGACACCAGGGTGTTTTCCGCTTCTTTTCCCATGGCTGCATCTCTGTTCTCACTGTCCAGGTCAAGTTCTCATCAACGCTCCCCTGGGTTTCTTCCTGTGTTGTGCTTCCTTGTGCTCCTCACCTCTATCCTGCCCATAGTCCATTCTCACCTCCACATTTCTCCCTGTTCCAGTTAAAGCATTGCATTATGCAACTGCCGACACAAGTATTAGGTATCCAGTAGGAATGATGCTTAGAAGTATTTTCAATGACAAGGCGAAATGCCAGGATTATTTATTTATTTAACTTACTGCACAAATATCTAAAAGTGCCCATGCTCATGTGCACTCTGCTAGGTGCAGTGGACATGATCTTGACTGAGGCAGGCTTCTGCCCTAATGTAGCTCACATTCTAGTTAGTGATAATTATGTACTGTTTAGTAATAAAGAAAACCAGGATCCTGATGTAATAATAATAATTAAAAAGCCCAATACCAGGTAATGCTGAATTGGTTTAAGAGTAAGAGGGTCATGTGTGGGCATTACTTCCAGGTGATGAAAACCTTGATCCAAAGTGATAGTGAAAGTTTGACGAGGTCACCTGCTTTTAGAAAAAATATGTATAGCCAGATCAGAGAACAATGCTTCCCCTTCAGATCAGTAGCTCATTGGTGGCAAATCTCCAGAATGTAATTGATATTTTATGCATAAGTTAATTTTTGTAACTATATTTTTATCATTTGAAATAATTTTTGTTCCCTGGCTGGTCTTGCTCAGTGGATAGAGCACCAGCCAACAGACTGAAGGGTCCCCAGTTGGATTCCAGTCAGGGGCACATGCCCAGCTTTCAGGCTCAATCCCCAGTAAGGAGCGTGCAGGAGGTAGCTGATCAATGATTCTCTGTCATCATTGATGTTTTTATCTTTCTCTCCCTCTCCCTTCCTCTCTGAATATATTTTTAAATAAAGATAATAATAAAAATATATATATTTTTAAAAAAGAAATCATTTTTGAGCCCCAACTAAGCCCACAGTTCTGGAATCGATGTTATTGAGGCATTTTGGTAAATTTCTAACCTACTCAATAAATATTCCTCTGGCTCCTCATTGCCTCTCCATCCTCATCACTCCCTAATTTTCCTTCTTGACCTGGGCTTCAGCCAGCTGAAGCACTTTCCATCCCAAATCTGTGAGACATTCTCTCATCTCCAGGTCTCTGTATCTGCTGCTGCCCATGCCTAGAATACCCTTCAGTTAACTTCTGCCTCCTGTCAACTGAAGAACTTGAACTGGTCTTTATATTTCAATTTAAGGAGATGTTCTTTCCACAGGGAAGCACTGCCTCACCTCTCAGGACAATAGACAGTAGTGAATGCTTGATAAATAAATGAAAAACTGATGCAGCCCTAGTTGGTTTGGCTCAGTGAATAGAGCATCGACCTGTGGACTGAAGAGTCCCAGGTTCGATTCCTGTCAAGGGCACATGCCCCCATTGCAGGCTTGATCTCCAGTAGGGGGCATGCAAGAGGCAGTGGATCAATGATTCTCTCTCATCATTGATGTTTCTATCTCTCTCTCTCCCTCTTCCTTCCTCTCTAAAATCAATTATATATATATATATTTATATATTTCAATATATATATATATATATATATATATTTCAATTTTTTTAAAACAGAAAGAAAACTGATGCAGCATGTCAGCCCTCCGATCTATTTGGAAAAGTAAGGCTTGCTTTAGCATTCTTCCAAGTCTAGTTTAGAGGGCCTGTCTGTTTCTTTGAGACA
>NW_006294339.1:4805961-4843391 GCF_000327345.1 Myotis davidii | reverse complement strand
TGCTCCAGGTAACCATGAAAAAGAATGGGGCAAAGTGATAAGGGCTCTAGTCTCATCATTTGATTTTATTCCCTCTGTGATGATCCTGTGTGCAAAAGTGTAATAAGAAAAGCAAACGTGATTAACACTGATCAGACATTTCCAATTACACAAGCAAATGAAAGTTCAATTACTACTGTACTTTTTAATGCAATTAAGGCAATACGTGTTCAGTATGGATTATAGATTACTGTGCGACACGGGCATTATATTTTAATACCTTCTCATTGTACTTGCTTAACTCATTCACGATCGAAGAGCCATATGATCCAGATACACCTGCATCCACTGTTAAAGGGATGCCTGCTAGGCCTATACCAAAGGTCAATCCACCTGACACAAACAGGTCGTTTTTTAGTTTGGAAAAAACTTCATTTGTATCATCATAAAACTCTGAGGAGAAACTAGTGTCTGCCAGGGCCTGAAAAGAAACAAATGGATGTTAGCTTTGTGCACATAGAGTTATATTCCAGTTCATACTTAACATTTAAATCTTTGCTTTGTAAAATATCCACCAAGTTTCAGGTGATTATAAATAAGTCTTTTAAAAGGCTAATTGGGCTGCAAGCCTCCAGCATGCTGGGGTCTGGGGTGGTCCTGTGCATCCCTGCCGTGCTTGCGAGAACATTGTGGAACTGTTTGAGGCCTTGCTCTGCTGCGTCTGGAGCAAGGTTATAGAAGTTTCAGACATTGCAAAAAAAAGGGGGAGCTAATTGGGACCAATCCAGCATGGCTCTGGTTGAGTGTCGACCTATGAACCAGGAGGTCACAGTTTGATTCCCAGTCAGGGGACATGCCTGACTGGGCGCCAGGGGTCATCACGACCAAAACACCAGACTGACAACCAAACAGCAGACTGCATGGGGTGACCAGGCCAGCAGCGGGGGAGGGGGGGGGCTGGTTGGGAGTGACCAGGCTGGCAGGCAGAGGCAGTTAGGGGTGATCAGGTTGGCAGGTGGGGGGCAGTTAAGGGTGATCAGGCAGGCAGGCAGGGGAGCAGTTAGGAATCAGAGGTCCCAGATTGTAAGCTTGAGTGCTGCCCACAAATGTTCGGTTATTTCACTCCAGGCTCACAGTGGGGTTGCATTTCTCTGCCACCCTGAGCTGAGGCATGGTCTTATGCTTTGCTGGAGCCAAGAAAGCAAGGGTTAAGAGCACATGAGTGGTTCACTGTGCAATCACAAGAGCATGTGGCGAGTTAGAACCTCCATCAGTCAGGGTCCTATGTGTCTATGATAATATGAGTTTCCTTTCCACTTTCAGATGGACAAATAGCATCAGTAGGGCACTGCTGCTTCAAATCAGAGCTCTCAGAACCCTTTGTTGTGAAAGTATAGCCTAGTGCAGCGATCACCAACCTTTCGGACCTCACAGACCACCAGTGGTCTGCGGACCACCGGTTGGCAACTGCTGGTGCCTGACACATAGGCCCTGGCCCAGAGCATCCTCAAGGTTAGGGAAATAGTATCTTCCTGTCTGCCAGCATGGTTTATTTTAGACCTGATGGCAGAGGTGAAAGTGGGTGGGGGAAGCCAACTCCTTAAACACAGACTCCATAAGCCTGCCTTTATCCTGTGTCAATATTTTTCTCTTGAGAAACTTGAAGTGGTGAATATGACTTGATAATTGTTTAGAGTCCTAGGATTCTACTATCTCTCTCTATAGATAGAACATGTGTATATATGATGAGTATGACTAAATAGATATAATCTGTATAATTCATTCTTCCTTCTAAATGATATATATCCAGCCCGGCCAGTGGTTGTACCCCGACCTATGAACCAGGAGGTCACGGTTCAATTTCCAGTCAGGGCACATGCCATGGTTGTGGGCTCCATCCCCTGTCGGGCTCAGGAGGCAGTTGAACAATGGCTCTCTCTCATCCTTGATGTTTCTATCTCTTCCTTCCTCTCTGAAATCAATAAAAATATCTTAACAATAAAATAAATAAATAAATATTACATCTATCCAGGCGTAGTTCAGATATATCTGGGTTTCAGTCTTATCTCTGCCACCTACTTCAGTACAGCTTTGGGCCTGGCACTTTAGCCTTCTAAGTCTCTGGGTTTTTAGCATCTAAAATGGGACAGTGATAGCACCTACCCCATCCTGCTATTATGGGACAATTCGTGTGGAAGTAGAACTGATACACATTTGGTTGAATCCACAGAGGCAGAACCTGCTAATACAGAGGGCTGACTGCTCTTATATTCTAACAGGTCCACATGTGGAAACAGGTCTTCTGATTAGCAGCCCAGAGAATAGGGCCTGAATCTCTTTTATTGACTTTAGAATGGAGCCACGATCTAGCAGGCGGGTGGTCACACTGACCTCACTCCTCTCCCTAGCCCTGCCCATGCCTCTCAGTGCTCTTTAGCACTGAGAATGTAGGGCAGCGGTTCTCAACCTGTGGGTCGCGACCCTTTTGGTGGTCGAACGACCCTTTCACAGGGGTCACCTAAATACATCCTGCATATCAGATATTTACATGACGATTCATAACAGTAGCAAAATTACAGTTATGAAGTAGCAACGAAAATAATTTTATGGTTGGGGGTCACCACAACATGAGGAACTGTATTAAAGGGTTTAGGAACCCTTTAATACAGCATTAGGAAGGTTGAGAACCAGTGATATAGGGGGTAGGTGTAAAGGGACCTTCAGCCACCTACAAACTCTATGATACATAAAATCTTCCGTGCAAGGCATTCATCTCCCCCAACAAGCCTCTCCTTTGAGTCCCCCATTGAGACTTACTTCAAAGCGATACATCAGGAAGTTGTAGGGTTTCCGGAAGTATTTCTCATCATCCCCATAGTACAGACGCTCACAGGTGGAGTCGTATCGAAGTTCCCTCCATTCCCCGTTGTATACTGTCTCACACTGGCCCCCATAATACCTGGCGTCGTACACATTCTGAGCTTCTGTCCGAGTCAGGATATTATACCTAAATTGAAAAGGCAGGCAGATAGCATGAAGTAGCCTCTGGACGATGTTGCAGCTGGTAGCTTGAGCAGTGGTTTCTCAAACTGTGTTCTGTGGAGTCCTCTAAGTACCTTGAAGGTCACTTTGGGTAATGATGGGGGACGGAGTGAAGCTGGGCCTGGGCCTTTAGGCTCTCTTTAACCAGAGCACCAGACAGCTCCATACAGCACCTAGAACAGTGCTCCCACATCGGAGACACACCTAAAAGCACTTACTGAATAAGTTGAGGAAGAATGTGCATAACTATCAAGAGTTTAAGAACAGGAACCCGACAGTCTGAACCCATTTCCCATCCCTGCCACATCTAGCTGTGTGGCCTTGGGCAAAGCATTTAACTCTCTGTGCCTCAGTTTAATAATTTGGAAAAAGCAGTTAATATTACTGCCCTCATAGAGTTAAACATCAAGCCAAAACATGCAAAGGAATCTTACTAGTTATTAGCATAGATTAAGCACTAAATAAATGTTGCTGCTAGTATTATTTCAGAGAATAATACTGCTGATAAAAAAAAATGTAGGTTTGAAATTTTCTGAGTAAGTCAGTGCTAAGCTGAGAATCTAATCTTCAAGGAGGCCATTGTCTTCAAGGAGGCATGGAATGTCGGAGGGTGCACAGTTTGAAAGTCCGGGAGACTCCTGTTTAATTTCCAGTTCTGCCATTTACTAGCTGTGAGACTTTGGACACATTCTAGAATCTTCCTGAAGGTCATTTTCCTCACTTGAAGAACAGACAGAAATAAAACTACCTCTCAGGGTTTTTGTGAAGTCTAAAAGAAAGTGTTAAAGTCAAACAGAAGTCAAGTTGATAGTACATATTAGGCACTCAACAATTGTGCTTCCTTTCCCTGAGCCCGCTACTGTTCCAGAAATATTTTCCCATGCTTCCCTCTCTGAGGTATTTCAAATCTATCTGCTTAAGTTCTGTATTTTGGCCATGGATGGTTTAACATTATTTAGATAACAATAATGTTAAACAGTTGAAATACAGCTTTAATTTTCTAAACAGAGAAAGTTAATTGAACCAGAGCATTTAGAATTGTACAAATTCCAAAATCTGACAATGAAAGCCTTCGATCTAGACAATAAAATGATTGCCTGTTACTGCCTCTCAAACTCCTATTCTGCCTTCAGCACGCAACTCAAACATTGCCTCCTCTGTACTGCCTTTTTGATGATCTTGGGCAGACAGTCGCCCCTCTTCTGGGGTCCAATGGCATTCAGTGCTTATCTTGTCATATTTGTCTGTGGCCTCTGTGGAAAGGGGCAAAGGCAATAAGATGTGTAAAAACTAAATAAAACCTGCTTCAGAGAAGTAAATGGACAACTATAGAGCACCTGGCATGTTGTAGAAATTAAATGTAAATGAACTTCCTTCTTCTCTTCCTTCCTCAACCTCTTTCCTCATATTAGTAGAAGTGAGTAATAAAAGCTCTGATGGATTGAATACACACTCTGCCAGACATTTAGCATATATTAGCTTTCAACCCCATGACAGTTTTGCCAATACAGAAATTGAAGCTCAGAAAAATTAAGTAACTTGCTTGTAATCACAGCTAGATTTTTTCCCCCTAGAGTTTTTTTTGGACACAAATCTGGGTTCTTTTCCTTTACTTCTGCACTTTCTATCTTTCCCCCTAGTGAATGGTTTCTGCCTATAGTTTATAAAACTATAATTCAAGCTCTCTAACAGGCCAAACCAAAACTCACGGGAATAATATGTCCTAAGTTTATATGTAACCTCCAAGCCTATATCTATTTGGGAAAATCTGGTTGCAGAAGCCCTAGTGAAAAGAAAAAGACAGTCGAAAAATTCTGCTTTTTGGAATTCTGCTATGTAGAAATATTCACAGGTGTGTAAAACAATGTGTATAAGGATGTTCACTGCAGTGTTTGTTTATTAGAGAAAATGAAAAACTATCTTTCTATTGGAAGCAGTTAAATAAGTTATCATATATTTATACTATAGGAGAAGAGTCGACAACTTTTTCTTTTTTTACAAAGGGCCACATAGTAAAAATTTTGGACCTTGCAGGCTACAGGTCTCTGCTGCAACTACTCAGCACTGCCATTGTAGGGTAGAAAGCGTGTTCCAGTAGGACTATATTTATACACACAGACAGCAGCAGGCTGAGCTTGGCCTGCAGGCCATACTGTGCTGTTAGAGAACATAATATGGTACTTAAAAAGAGACAATGAAAAATATGGGAGAAATCTTCAAAATGTATTAAGTGAAAAAAACAAATTGTGGACTATATATAGCAGGATCACATTTATGGAAACTAATGTCTATAATGCACAATACATATTATAGGCACATTTTCCAAACAGTCTATATTGCCCATGCATTTTCCCATGATCTGGAAGTCCCTACACCACGCTGTTACAGGGTCAGCTCTAGAAAGGGCTGAGAGAGAGGGCAATGGGTGGGTGCAGGGCAGGGAGGGTGAGGGAAGACTCAGTTTTATAGAAGTCAAACATAGGTGATGACTGTAATAACAAATACAAATTAAAAACTAGGAAAGGCTTCAATTAGAAAAAAATATTTCTGGAAAGGCTTCTAAGATCTTGAATAGAAAAAAATATCAAAATATCAGCTGCTGGGAGTGGAGGAGTAGACATTCTAGTGGTTTCAGTGTCTGGTGTGGGCAAAGCAGGAAGCTCATGAGCAAATCTGTGATCTTTGTGCCAATAAAAAGGTAATTATGTTTCAAGTCAAGCCTCAACATTGTATGCTTCTACTCTGTTCACCCTACAATCACTTTCAAAATCTACAACCATCTCCTTTTATTGGTGTAAGGGGCTAAACTGTGTTCCCCCCTAACATTCATATGTTGAAATCCTGACCCCCAAAACCTCAGAATTTGACTGCATTTTTGGTGGTAGAGTCATTACCGAGGTAATTAAGTTAAAAGGAGGTCCTTAAGGTGGGCTGTAATCTGATTAAAAGAGGAAATTTGGACCCAGACCCATATGGAGGGAAGACCGTGTGAAGACGCAGAGAGAAGATGGCCATCCACAAACCCAGGAGAGAGGCCTTAGAGGAAACCACCCTGCTGACCCCTGGCCACAGACCTTCAGCCTCCATAACTGTGAGAAAGTACATTTCTGTTGCTTCAGCCACCTGGTAGGCGATACTTTGTTATGGCAACCCGAGCAAACTAATACTATTAGTGGGAAAGAAAATGGAATTTTAGAGCCTTGTCATAGTGTGCATCTACGTGCGCTTACAGGACTCCATCCTATCTGGTAGGTGGGCTGTGATATTAGGACAGTTAAGCTGTAATGAAAGCGAGCTGCACCTCCCAGCACCCTCCCCTGGCCCTGCCTGGGCTGCACCGTGGCCTGGTCACTCTGTGATGATTACTCCATCTCCCCGCTCCCTCGTCTGCAAAGATCCGGTTCCTCATATTGATTTCTTCCATTCAGCCAATACTCAGTGAGAGGCTCTTGTGGGGAAAGCTCTGACATCAAGCTGAGGTGATAAAAAGGAGAGTCTGAGCAGCCTCTTTGCCTTCAAAGAGTTTACATTCAAGTTAAGGGACAGGATCCAGGACCAAAAGGAAGTGCCAGGAAGCTGACGACTGGGTGTCACCAGGGGCGTGGCCCTGTGCTGGGTGCTGCTGAAGCAGAAGTGGGGAGGAGTTCTTATCAGGGGCCGAAGGACATTGTATCAGATGTCCCAGCCCTGCTGGATATGCACTGGGAGGCTACGACACACAAAGGACTCTGGGAGCAACAAGAAGGGTAAGCCAGCCTAGACCCTGTCAAAAAGGAGGAGTGTCGAGAAGAGTGGAGGAGGTGATGCATAGGTGTGTTAGCTCGGGCTG
Organism: Myotis davidii; assembly: GCF_000327345.1. Classification (NCBI taxonomy): domain Eukaryota; kingdom Metazoa; phylum Chordata; class Mammalia; order Chiroptera; family Vespertilionidae; genus Myotis; species Myotis davidii. The sequence goes on along the minus strand of NW_006294339.1, from coordinate 4,836,541 downwards.
TCATAAAATACCACAGAATGGGTGACTCAGGGAATAAACATTTATTTTCTCACAGTTCAGGAGGTTGGAAGTCCAAGATCAAAGTGCCGTCAGGATTGGTTTCTGGTGAGGCCTCTTCCTGGTTGCAGATGGCCCCCTTCTCACTGTGCCCTGACATGGTGTCTTCTCTGCATGTTGTGGGAGCAATCTCTGGGGTCTTTCCCTCTTCTTATGAGGTCATGAGTCCTATTGGATTATGTCCTCCCCCCCTCCCCAATGACCTCAGTCAGCCTTAATAATCTCCAAATACAGCCACATGGAGGTTAGGGCTTCATCTGATGCGTTTTAGGGGGACAAAATTTAGTTTATAACTCTAGGTAAGATGTTAGGCAGGTGAGAAACATGGGGAAGGACATTTCAGAAAGGAGGAATTTAACATATTAAGTCTCAAAACAAAAGAGTGATGCATTCAAGGAACTGACCCTGAGCAGAATGTATAGGATAAAGTTAGAATCAAGGCTGACTGAATCTCAACAGATAAAGATACTGTGCCTGGGAGGTGTGAGTGAGCACTCGTAAAGTAGAGAGTCAGGCATCTCTCCATATCACCCCAAATCCATCTTCTTTGCCCTGTCAGCCCTGTTAGCCCTGCTTATACCAGCAAGTACAGTCCAAAGCCGGATGTGAACAGGGCTACTGGGGAGGGCACTCGGGTCAGAGAAGTATCATCCTCTGAGACATCAGGGAAGCACTCATGGGAGACGTGGCTTCTTAGAGGGAACTTGGCGATGGAATTAGGGTGAGAGGAGTGAGCAATGAGTGGGCAGGGGAAAAAGATAGGGGAACTCTCAGGTAGAGACATAGAGGGGGAAACAAGTATGGCATGCAGGCAGGACTGGGCAAGCCCCCTGTTATGGACTGAATGTTGTATCCCCCCAGATTTCATATGTTAAAGTCCTGTTCCCTGCTGTGATGGTATTAGAAGGGGGAGGGGGCCTTCAGGAGGTGCTTAGATCCTGAGGGTGGAGCTCTCATGAAGGGTATTAGTGCTCTTATAAAGGAGACCCCACAGAGATCCCTAGCCCCTGCCACCTTGTGCAAAAGGGCACTCACCTGAGAGTGCTGACACCCTGATCTCGGACTTCCATCCTCCAGAACCATGAGAAAGACATTTCTGTTGTTTATAAGCCACCTAGTGTGCAGCACTTTATTATAGCCCAACAGGACTAAGACACCACCTTCAATGGACAGTGACAGCTGCCTCATGGGAAGCATTCCAGAGGAATCCTCCAAAAAGACCCTCTTCTGTCTCCAAAACTAATATTTATGATTGAAGAGAAATCATTCCCTGCTCCCAAATGGCCAGAAGGCACGGACTCACCCAGAGGCTGCCCTCTCGGATCCTGGAATCGGGTCATACAGAGTGCAGTCGTCTTCAACGACCCTGACGTCGTCACAGTTGTCCTCATCAGAGCCGTCAGAGCAGTCCTTGTCTCCATTGCACACGAGGTGGCGTTTCAGGCAGCGACCTGAGAGAAGAGGCTGTGGATGCTCCTAGAGCCTCCCAGACTCCTCCTTCTCCCTCATGACCCACATCCATCATCACCAAGTCCATTCCACCTCTGAACTGCCCTCAGCCCTCTCCATCCTATTGCATCCTTCTTTTGTCCTCTCTAACTTCCAGCCTCACTGTCTCCCTCCTGCAGCCCCAGCTCAGGCCCTGCCCCAGGCTCCCTCCTAAAATCTAGCCTCCTCATTACTGCCCTGGTAGTCTTTCTAAAATGCCAATCTGGCCCTGTCATCCCCTGACCTGTATCCTCCAGTTTCTCCCCATTCCTCTTCCAAAAGCTACAGTCTGGCCCCAGTTCCTACCTGGCCCATCCCCTGCCTCTCTTCACAAAGACCTGACCTTTAATTATTCCGAACTGATAGGGAACCCTTAAATCCTCATATTTTGCACATTCTTTTTCCTAGAAATTCTTTATTTTCCAAGTCTCAGTTCAAGTATCATTTTGAAGCCTGCTCTGACTGTCCAAAGCAGATTTATGCCTCCCTGGACTATGTGCTAATGCCCATTCCTCTGGCTATCCCACAGTATTGTCATCAACTCCTTGTAGGCCTCTCTGCTAAGGAGACTAGGAGTAATTTGAGGTCAGACACATTGGGGTTTTTCTTTTTGAATGTCTGTATCACCAGCAGGTAGCTTACTGCCTGGCATGTAATATGTGCACAATCAATATGTATTCAATGAGAGGATGAGGGAGTGAATTATATCTTTGTGAAAAGAATCAACAGATTTTCCTACAAACTTACATCAAAATTACTTGGGCTATTGACTTGGCTTAAAATGCAGGTTCCTGGGCCCCATCTTAACCCATTGCTAAGGGAAAAGCTCAGGAGTCCCTCTTTTAACAAGCTCCCAGGGAAGTGTTTTGCATGTTAAGGTGACGAGCACTTCTGTTATTCCGCTGGAATGTTACTCACCTGTCTCTTTACACTGGAAATCCTGTCCACACTGCGCTTGCCTTGCACAAGCTGTGGGTCTGCGACAGCTGATTTCATCCCAGACGTCACCACTGCAGATGGTCCCCCCAAACTTGTTTGGCTGAAGCAGGCTCCGGTGTCGGTACTAAATCAGATTTTGAACCAGACACATTCATTGTCTCTCAATCAACCAAGAGTTGTGCCGGCAAGTCTCAGCTCAGCATAAGGAATAACTGTCTAATGATTGAGAGCTGCCTAAAAGACTGTCTTTTGAAGAAGAGATCAGTGTTCATAAAAATGGATATTCAACCAGAGGTTTCACAGTCGCCAGCTGCAATAGTGAATAAGGCCTCCAAGCACAAATGAAAGGCTTGAACACCATATGTCTAGGATCTTCCTAATTCCTGGGAAGAACCTGCTCCTTCCTTCTTCAACCAGTTAGTTCCTATTCACCTTTCAAATTCACGGTATAGGTCCTCGGAAAGCCTTTCCTAACTAATGGATTCTACAGTTCCCTGTGCATTCCTCTCTTTCTAGATCTTGTCATTGGGTTTTGATTGATTGTCCGCTTCTTTGTTTACCTTTCTCACTAGTTTAGGAACAATTTTCACATGGGGGTAGGAGTGGAAAAGGAAGGTCCATGTCTTAATTGACTCAGTGCCTTCATCTACAGTCAGGTACACAGGAGGCACTGTTAGAAGAAGTTTGTTTCCTGGCCAACTTGGCTCAGTGGTTGAGCATTGACCAATGAACCAGGAGGTCATGGTTCAATTCCCAGTAAGGGCACATGCTCAGGTTGTGGGCTCAATCTCCAGTGTGGGGTATGTGCAGGAGGCAGCCAATCAATGATTCTCTCTCATCATTGATGTTTCTAGCTCTCTCTCCCTCTCCCTTCCTCTCTGAAATCAATATATATACATAAAAGACATTTATTGCTTTTCCTCCACAGCATTTCTTCTGGTCATGGCATCCTCTCTTTCCTTGAGACATATCTCATACAGTTCAGTGGGGATGAGCTCCTCCCCTCGGTCACAGGGATGTCTGGCTATGAACCAGGCCGGGCAACCAGAGCTTCCTATCTCCAAGTTGCAATGATTGGCTCAGGTTGTGGCTCACGGCTCAACCTTAGGACAGACAGAGTCCTCTCTGAGGGTTTTCTTTCAGAGTTACTGGGAAAGACCATTTCCTTTTATTGAAGTTACTGGGACTGTGGGCATTGAATGGTCATCTTGCCTACTATATAGAAAGAGCCCATCCAAGAGTTAGACAAGGAGAGCTCTAAGACATCATCTGAGGCCCTGGGTCCAGCTTTGACTGCAGATGAATGAATACTTGTTGAGAGGAGGACAGAAAGAATAAAAATGCACACCAGTCTTGGAGCTCTATGTTATCATGATACTGTAGAAGGAGAAAGCTGAACATTAGGATATCCAGAGACATTTAGTACCCATCCCTGCCTTCAAGAAGCTTAGAGTCTAGCTGAGGAAATAAAGCATATAATAGTACAAAACATGCTGTATGGAGAGCTCCTTACAAAATGTTCAATAAGGCGATGTGCCGCCCCATATTTTCTGCTGCCTCTGACCTTGAATCAACTCTTCAGGCCTCTCCTTCAAGAATGTTAGTAAGGAAGTAGGAAGCAATGATTTGAGCAGTAAGAGATATGAGCTCCTGATCTGAATCTATTTCTCACTTGCTATGTAAAGTGTCAGTATTTGGTACTGTGTGCCTCGGTTTCCAAATCTATAAAAATTATGAGGTTGATCTAGTTGACCTCACTAATAACAATTACCAAAGGTACTAAAGATTCTTTTACTGTGTCCTACATTTGAAAGAGCCAGGGCATGAGAATTAGACTGATTTGGGTTCAGATCCCAGATTCATTACCAACTGACCCTGAACAAGTCACTTACCTTCTCTGAGCATCCAGCCTAGTAACATAGAGCCAGTTCTCTTTTCTACTCCTTAAAAAGCTCATCTGAGTTTTGAGGCCTGCAGTTACCAACATGGTGATAGTGGTATTGGTACCTACCCTGTATTGAGTGCATATTATTGTCCAAACTCTTCACATTCTTTACCTCATTTAATCTCACAAGTTTGAGAGGTTATGTACTACTATGGACCCCATTTTAGACTTGGTTGGAATTCCAGTTCTACCATTTACCATGCATGGTAAATTTCTTGATATCTCTGAACCTCAGTTTTCTCATCTATAAAATGACAGCTGTTTCAGCATGTTGTGAAGATCCGTGATAATACATGTAAAAAACTAGCACTTTGCCTTATTGCTGGCATGCAATCAATAATCATAGTTATCAACATCATCATCATTCTTGTAGCCAACTGTTGGGCTACTCCAGAAGGATTTATGACTGAGTGGGAATTGGATCAGGTGACCCCCAAGTGTCATTGTTATTCTCCATCGTGTTCCAGGAGAGGCCATAGAGTGAAGTGGTCAGGCACAATGGGCACTTGAGAAACACACTGATCAAGTTTTAAACGCGGGCTCTGCCACTTTCTTAACGGGAGACCCAAGCAAAGGGGATGATGAGATCTATCATGTACAGTTGGCTGTGAAAGTCAATAAGACAATTTATTTAAAGCATTAGCACAGTGCTGGTATATAGACATTACTTCACAAATAGTGATTGTCGTTGCCATTATCATCCTTCCTGTGGTGACTCTACTGGAAATAATGGTGCAAACATGAGGTTTGTCCCCACTGACTCCCTGTTTTCTAGGTTGTTACCAAATAATGAAGACATTGTGTTGCAGGAAGGTTGGTGCGGACATTCCCTGAGGGACTTCTTCGTGCTGTAGCCTGTGGTGGGTGTCATTAAGACGTAATTTCCTCTTTTAGCTCCTAGATAATGTTTCTTTCCAGAAATGCACATCTTTGTGTGATTTCAAGAGGAAGAAACATATTAATACTAGTAAAAAGAAACTAGAGTGTCTTTCACTTCACAGGATTTGATTATTTTAAGGAAATCATTCAATTCTGATTTAACCTATAAGTCATTCACTTGTGCTATATGCTATCTAAACTGCAAAGTATGAGAAAATGCAGTTTGGGATATATGGTAGGTTGAATAATGGCCATGTAAGAAAGAAAGAAAGAAAGAAAGAAAGAAAGAAAGAAAGAAAGAAAGAAAGAAAGAAAGAAAGAAAGAAAGAAAGAAAAGAAAGAAAGAAAAGAAAGGAAGGAAGACATCTTAACCCTTGAACGTTGTGAATGTTACTTTATTTGAAAAAGGGGTATTTGCAAACATTATTAAGGTTTTTGAGATGAGATTACTCTGGATAATCCAGGTAAGCCCTCAATGCCATCACAGTGTCCTTATAAGAGGAAGGCAGAGGAAGATGTCGCACAGACACACAAAGGAGACACACAGAGGAGGAGGCAATTGACCACAGAGGCAGGGATTGGAGTGATGGAGCCACATGTCAAGGATTGTCAATAGCCACGAGGAGCTGGAAGAGGCAAGGAATAGATTCTCCCCTGAAGCCTCCAGGGGAAGGGTAACCCTGCTGATACCTTAGTTTCAAACATCTGGTCTCCAGAATTTGGAGAGAATAAATTTATGTTGTTTGTGGCAATTTGTTACAGATGACGCAGAGAAGTACTACAGGATCTCAGAGCAAAATGAGCATTTGGGGGCCAGTCTAGAATGAAAACTGTGGCAGCCTAGGGTTTTTTGGCATATGTCGGAGATGAGAGTGGCAGAACAATGAAGTTCAGGGTTTGAAGTTGAAGAAACTAGGCACAAATGATGTTCTACCACACTGTGGTTTTGAACAGTTCATCAAACATTCGTGGGCACTTTTACATCTAACTAAAGAGTGGGTCTGGAGTAAGGAGGACCATCAGCCAACTCTGCAAAAGCTCCTGTAAGAAAAGGACAAGGCACCTGGCCAGTGTGGTTCAGTGGTTGAGCATTGACTTATGAACTAGGGATTCTGAACAAAGTCAGAAATTTAATATTCCTCCCCGCTGGAACGGTGTGGGGGAGCACTACCAGCATCCCCCTTCCTTTGATATACCACTAAGTTTACCCACCATTGTGGACCATTCAAAAACATTTAGACGTGCATGATAGACACATATCAGTTTATTGGGCATGTCTTTCTTTTCTTTTTTTTGCTTAAAGTATTACAAAGGGTATTACATATGTCTCCTTTTTTCCCCACCCTTGACAATCCCCTGGTCTCCCCTACCCCCCAGTGTCTTATGTCCATTGGTTATGCTTATATGCATGCATATAAGTCCTTCAGTTGATCTCTTACCCCCCCTTCTGCCCCCCTACCCTCCCCAGCCTTCCTGCTGCATGGAAATGGAATCCTCAGGAGCCCCCTCTGTGATATGCTCTGGTTTGTCTCAGCTCACCAGGGTCATGGACAGCGAGGCATTTGTTCCTAAGCCATTCGTCCCTTCAGATGGCCCTTATTAGAAGGCAGTAGATTGGCTAGAACCCAGAGAGGCCATCATGGGTCAGTGTGCCCCTGTCCAAATAACCACTTTTCTGAGTATAAGCCATAGCATACACATAGTTTGCAGCTTCACCCAATAATGCCTTACAAACAAAATCAGGAAAGGCAAAAAAAAGTTCTAACATCCACGTATCCATGGCTTCCAAGTACCTATTTCTAGACCCAATTTCTCCCCAGACCTTCAGATTTATAGGCCTGGGTGCTTATCTTATTTGAATGCCTGTACACAACTCAAATACTAAATGCCCCCGAACTGGTCTCAGTGCCTTACCTTTTTGTCCTGGCATTGAATGCATTCTGTCCACTCTGACCAGTCACTCAGCTGGCAGTTCACTGCTGTGAACGTCAAGCTCCCAGCCCCCCGACTCACTCTCCTAAAAGAAGAAAGATCCCAGGTTCAATTTAAAAATTTTATTATGATAATTCCAAAAAGCCTTTTAATATGAAGGCATGTTAATAATAGGAAAACAGATGCTGACTTTTTTTCTGTTTTATTGAGGTATAATTGACAAGAATTATATATATTCATACATATATAAATTAATTATATGCTATAAAATATCCTCCTATATAATAAAGAGATAATATGCAAATTAACCCTCACACCCTCACAAGATAGCTACCTATGACCAGGCTAGCAGGGGGGTTAGTGAGGGACGACCAAACGACTGGACAGTAGGCTGTGTGGGACGACAGGCTGGTGGGGGGCGGAGCGTGAGGGGCAACCAGGCGGGGGGGAGCAGTTGGGGGTGACCAAGCTGGCGGAGGGGGCAGTTAGGGGCTACCAGGACAGCAGGGGGTCAGTTAGAGGCAATTAGACTGGCAGGGGTGCAGTTAGGGGCAACCAGGCAGGCAGGCAGGTGAGCAATTAGGAGCCAGTGGTCCAGGATTGTGAGAGGGATGTCAGACTGCCATTTTGGGCCCAATTCCCAGGCCAAAACTGCCAGTCAGACATCCCCCGAGGGGCCCAGATTGGGGAAGGTGCAGACTTGGCTGAGGGGACACCCCCCCCCCTCCGGTGCATGAATTTCATGCATGGGTAGGGTCCCTAGGCCTAGCCGGCCATCAAGGCCAATCTGGGGGGAGACTGGCGGGGCGATCAGTGGGCTCCCACTGGCACCCACCTTGGCTGGCCTGGGGTCTGTGGGCTGGGAGCAGCTCCTGCATTGAGCATCTGCCCCCTGGTGATCAGTGTGCATCATAGCAACTGGTGGTTCCACCGTTTGTTCTGATGTTCCGTCGATTTGCATCATAGGCTTTTATTATACAGGATATATAAATAATTACCACAATTAAGCTAATTAACAAATCCATCACCTTACAATTACTTTTTTTGGAGGTATGAGAGCACTTAATACCTACTCTTTTAGCAAATTTCAAGTAAATATACAATACAGTATTAACTATTGTCTCCGCACTGTATATTGCATTGCCAGAACTTACTCATCCTAGAACCAAAAGTTTTTTCTCCTGACCAATCTCTCCCCATGTCCCCCCCTCTTCTGTCCCTAAAACCGCTCACTATCATCTACTCTCTGGTTCTATGAACTCAACTTTTTTAGATGCAGTATTCTCTTTCTCTCTCTGGCATTTCTCACTTAGCATAATGTCCTCCAGGTTCATCCTATGTTCACCCACAAATGGCAGGATTTCTTTTTCTATGGCTAAACGTAGGCTGACTTTTCTAAGTTGTAAAGTTTTCCCATTGATTTGGGCATCTGGGTACCTATGGCAGCAGTGTCACAAGATATTCCCTTACCCTTCCAGTTATCTGGAGGCATGAGTAGGAAGAGAGCAGGGGGTGGGGGGAATGTTAGGGATGCTTAGTTATTCTTACCTGGAAGGCTTGGTTCTAAGGGCACGTCCACACTGGAATGATTTTATCTTCCTTCTTAAGAATTATATGTTGCGTTTTTATTTATTTATTTTTAATATACTTTTATTGATTTTAGAGAGGGAGGGAGAAATGGAAACATCAGTGATGAGAGAGAATCATTGATTGACTGCCTCCTGCATGTCCCCTACTGGGGATCAAGCCTGCAACCCAGGCATGTGCCCTTGACTGGAATTGAACCTGGGACCCTTCAGTCCACAAGCTCTATCCACTGAGCCAAACTAGTGAGGGCTACACATGGTGCTTTTAAAACAAAAGTTGTATGACCTATTGCCCTTTCTCTTTCCCCCAATTTCTTTTTTTGAAGTAAAATGCACAATATAAAAGTTACTATACTTTTAAGTGTGCAGTTCAGCAGCATTAAGTACATTCATGTTGTTCTGCCACCATCACCACCATCTATCTCCAGCACTCTTCATCTCTCTGTATCAGTTTTAAGTTGCCAAGCTTAAACAAAGGAAATTTCCTTCCAGTCAGTCACACTTTTAAGAAATGAAAAATGAAAATTTTATCATGCCCCTGTTCTTACAGGTATGATGTTAGAGGGTTTATATAAAATCTCTTTTCATTCAATATGAATTTTATTTTTACAGATATGAGTACTGAAGAGAATTAATATTTTTGAAGAGTCTGAGTAGCAAAAAGCCAGTGGGTAAAAACATGGGGTCTTGGGTGAAGAGACTGAGTTTTAATCTAAGCCCCCCACTGACTTTGAAAACTTGAACTTAACTGAGCTATAGCTCTCCCATCTGTAGAACTATGTTAACAATATTACTTAACAGGGTTATTGAAAGCACATTAAAATGCTTATAAAGTGTTTATTAAAGATTGGCTTTTATTATTACACACTAGAACATTACATGGATTTTCTCATGTAATCTCTATAATGATCGTAGGAGGTATATATAATCAGCCCTATTTGCACTCATAAAAGAGAAACATGCAAATTGGTATCACTCTGTTATGCCCACCAGCCAATCAGATGAGTTTGCAAATTAACCCAACAAAGATGGCAGTTAATTTGCATACGTAGGCACAGAGTGAAGACTGAAGGCTCTGGCTGGAGTGAAGACTGAAGACTGAAGACTGAAGACTGAAGTGACTTGGCTTCTGGGTACTGGAGGAAAACTGGTGCTGGCAGCCAGAGGAAGGAAGGCCTATTGCGCAAATCTTCATGTGACGGGCTTCTAGTTTTACATATAAGAGAGTTGAGATCCTAAAAGCTAAGTAATCCTGAAGTCATAGCCCAGAGTGACAGAGGCAGAATTTGAACTAGTTGGCTTGATGGTAAACCCCAACTCTTGCTCCTCATGATGTTTGTCTGGCTCCATGCCTGAGCCTCTTTCCATAGCCTCACCACCACTGCTCCTGTACCTTCAAAGCCTGGTCAGCCCACTGGGCAAAGTAGTCAGGTTGTCTGTTACCACCCACATTGCCACAACCTCTGAGAATCAGGTAGCCTCTGCTGTAATGAATGCAACAACTATCTCCCAAGTGTAGAATTAAAAAGTACTTCAAATCTCATGCTAATTATGCCAGAGCTGCTACCCATGAGGAGGGATGGCACCTAGGCTGCACCCCTAGACAAGGTAGTCAGGAAAGTGACTGTTTTTAAACACTAGTTCTCAAACGTGGGTCCCAGGATCCTTTTATACTATAACGTGCTACTGAGAACTCCAAAGAGCTTTTGTGTAAATGGACTAGAGCTATTGATATTCACAAAGTTCAGAATTGAAACTGAGAAAAACTTAAAATATATATTTATCTATTTAAAATTAAAAAAATAAACCCATTACATGTTTCAATATATATAAAGTAAGTGTATTAAAAATACATTTCAAAGAATAATAATTAGTGAGAAAGTGTCATTGTTTTATATTTTTGGAAATATCTTTAATGTCTGGTTAGTAGAAAGCAGCTAGATTCTCATTTCTGCTGCTTCGTTCCATCTGTTGCTTTATGTGGCTTTGGTTGAATTCTATGAAAAAAAACCCTCCTCGTACATTTATATAGTTGAGAAGTTATGCAGTTGAAGAGTGTTTTAATAGTCTCTTCAGATAACTGTGGCTGTTCTTTGATACTACACCAAAACTTGACAATGGGCAATTCCTTAAATGTTAGTTGCAATGTGGAATCTAAAAGCATATCAATGAATTTTTTGTATGTTGTTTCATTAAAATCCACTACTCTATTTATACTTCCAATGGATCTGACACCCATACATGATTTTTGTAACATTAGGCATTGGAAATTTGAAAAATAATGGTTCACTGATTATTCATACTTTAAAAATATTAACACATTCTTATGCAACATAAAAAGTCAAATTTATTAAGATTGCAAGTGATGTCTTCAAGCTCATCATAGTGGATATGTTTTTCCAAAAGTTTGAGTTTTGCTTGAAAGCTCAAATTTTGTCATTGGTAACGATAGTGTTATTTTTTTAAGTGATAAGCTCTCTGTTCATTTTTGAGACAAAATCTGCCAAATATGTAAGCCTGAAAAACTGCAGTTTGACAGTTATCCTGTTGAGTAAGAACATGTTCCAGGGGAAAAAGCGGCCACTTTTACTTAAAACTCAAATGATTTTTTTTTTTTACAAAAGACAACCATCATACTTCAGTGCACAAAAATTCTTGGTGAATTCTTTCCATTTTGACACACAGAACATTTAAATAACATGTATTCAAAGATTGAGGCTTAATAAAATTAATAATTTTTATGTTTCCAAAAGGACTTTCTTGTCCTAGCTGATTTTGCTCAGTGGACAGAGTGTCGGCCCACAAACTGAGGGGTCCCAGGTTCAATTCCAGTCAAGGGCATGTACCTAGGTTGCAGGATCAATCCCCAGCCCTGGTCAGGGCACCTGCAGGAGGCAACCAATCAAGGTGTCTCTTTCACATCCATGTTTCTCTCTCTGTGTCTCTCCCCTCCCTTCCACTCTCTAAAAATCAATGGAAAAGTTATCTTCAGGTGAAGATTAACAAACAAACAAAAAGACAAAACTTTCTAAATAAAACTTAATTTCTTTCCTGTGAGTTTGGTGCCACTTCCTTGATTTGTATCAAGGCCACAGTAGTTTTACCTGCCATTACTTTTGCACCATCCATGCAAATATAAACACAGTGAAAGTGGCAAATGTCTTAATATTGTTGTGAAATTGTCTTGAACTCAGAGGACCACACACACCTCAACCCATCTTCGAAAAGGTCTTAGGGACTCCCTGGGCTCTATAAACCATACTTTGAAAGACACTGTGATCTTTAAAATGATGCATATAACCCCACCCCTACTATCCCTTCAAAGAAAACTTCAGTGCTCAGCTCACAATATGCATCTCTATTCTAAAATTTCTTTCATGGCTCTGGGAGACCTCATCATCCCAATAAATGAGCCATCCAAAATTCTGCCCCCTCAGTTGCATCTTTTCCTCGTCTCTGATGACCTTTTTTTTTTTCACTCCAGTATCTTCCATGGTGACATCCTGGATCCTTTCACTTTCTGAAATGGCTTCTCCTCCAAATCACTAATTCACAAGTCATCTGCAAATAGTTACTTGGGGGCTCCACAGCTTCTTCTCATCTATCTTATATGCTCAAGGGTTCCCATTGCACTTTGGATCTCATTGGGCCTCCATTCTCTTCACTACTAAGCTTTCTTTCTATTCATAGGACCTTCTCCTATTTTAATTTCCCTTTATAACTAGTTTTGAATTCATGATCTATAATTTTAAAATCTTAATTATATCCTAAATTCCTAGACCCCACAGTTCCCTTGACCACATCTACCTGTAGAAGCCAATCCTGAATAAATCCAATTATCTGTCCCTTTACTTGGTGAGATCCTAGATTTCTTTCAATCTCATCATAAACATTAGTTCCCTAGGGAGGCACTGTCACTACCCAGACTGTTTAGATACCTCCTTTCATATGTTTTGGTCAAGCTCTGCACATCGTCTCCACACTTAATTATCAAACTTGTAATATTTGTATAATTTCTATCTTCTCCATCAGATTGTAAGCTGTATGAAGGCAAGTACTGTCTGTATGCTTGCTGCTGAAGTCCCAGCATCGATCATGATGCCATTCCCAAGCAAAGTGCTCAGTAAATATTTAGGAAAGGAAAAAAGAAGGGAGGAATAAAAAGGGAGGGCTAGAGGAAGGAAGGAGGAAATGAAAGAATTGAAACAATTTATGGGAAATAGAGTGGCATTGTTTCAAGATTTATTTGAATCTAGTTTTCAGTTATAATCTAATTAAATGATTCTGGCATCTAGACATTCAAATGGATCAAGGTTTATTCTATCTGTCATTTTGCCGATAGATTATCCTAATAATAAAAGTTTGAAGCATGGGAACAGAGAGAAAGACAAGGGTTCTAATGATCAAAAAGGTGGGAGAGAAGGTTTGGGAGCAGAAATGTCTCCAACATTAGTTCTGCATCTCACTATAGAATTGTCAAGATAATGTCAATGTAAGCCTGCAGAGACTGCATTATGATGTCAGAATGGAAGGAAACAGTATTAATGGATGGAAGCAGAAGCCTAGTCAGAGCAGTGCTGTGTTGCTGTAGTTTTAAAAGCTTTGTGACATGATGTCTAGACAGAGGCACACACAGTAATGCTATCACTGAAGCAAGAGTACAAAAGGTACGCAGGACCATTCATTAAATCATAACGGGGCTCCAACCTTCTAGCCATTAATAATGTGACCAGCATTTTCTTTTATCGTTCCAATGAATTTTTAAATGTAGCTTATTTTTGCTGATTATAAAAGTAATGCATTCTCATTAAAGAGAACATAGAAAAGATAATGAAAGGGAAAATTGCCCCAGTTCCTGCCAATATTAATATTTTTTTCATATTTCCTTTCACTCTTTATTTTCATAACATAGTTGAGGTCATACAGAGTATTGCATTTTATACCCTGCATTTCCACTTGATATTGCAGCAGAAATGTAAACTATTTATGATGGTTCCACTCCTCTAACATCAAACAATTAGATTATCGAGCACCCAGTTTTTCTGTGTCCTAAGTTATTTATTGAAGATATATCCTGCAGAATGGGATGGCTGAGTGGAAGGATAGAAGTGATTTTAAAGCTTATGACACATATGGCCCAATAGCTTTCCAAAAGAATTGTACCAATGTTTCAATTACTTAAGGAACCATTAATAAATCTGTGGCCTAGTAAATCTTGGCAAATAGTTTAAAAGCATCTCCCAGCTACTAAAAATCAACTCAAGCAATAAGACATTTACTGTAGAGCACTGGGATTTGGGAGTCTTTGTGCATGTACCTTGCTGTGCTATTCTACTCAAGTTGATTTAACTATCTGGCTTTTAGTTCTTTCTTCTGTAGAATCACACAAGTCAATATAGTGCTACTGCAGGGTTTCTCAGAGAATGCTCTGTAGAGTACTAGTTCCTGAGAGACATGCCTGAGCGGGAAGCAGAAAAGATACATGGTCAAATACATTTAGATACATTGCATACAACATACTACTTTTGGAGATTCAAAATGTCCAACGACATATTAAAGGCACCAAGAAGTTCTGCATTTTAATTAACCTAGCATTTACCCAATTTTTTGAACACTGTCATTTTTTTCAGGTGACATCTGTAAGACTATGTAACACAGTTGAAGAAACACTGATATAACAGGAAGGGATGTGGAGTCCAACAAACGTGAATTTAAATCCAGTTTCTTTACTTAATAAACTTCAATTTTCTTTTTACTAAAAAGTCAGGATATGCCTAACACACATGTTAGTTTCTTATCTCTAGCCTCCTTCACCCCACATATGTCAGCAAATCTCTCCATCTTTGTCAAAATATATTGAAGACCACTCTTCATGGGGCCGTGGACTGGTGAGATGCTTGCCATCTGCCTTTTTAAATAGGATGGCATATTGGGCAAAGGGCAGAAAACCTGAAGATGAACCTACAACTTGCAAGCCCAATTCTTGACCCCAGATTGTGGCCATATCAGCAATTTAGATCACAAAATAATAATTAGCTGCCAGTCCTAAACTAGAAGGGCAAAAGCCCTAACCCTGATTATTGCCAGGGAGCTACCTAATAAGTTATCTCAACTTATATTCAAAGCTGATTGTCACTAATTATATAATCTTGAGCCAGTCCCATTCACTTACATGGCATTACATCATGAAACAGAAGTATTTCACATTTGATTGTGAAAGTGCTGAGTCTCCAGGGACCTCCCTGTTGCTAAGTCTGGTAGGAAGTCTTCCGGGTTGGTCCGACTTGCTCTCTGTTAACCACTGTGCCCTTCTTGAAGACTTTCCTCTCTTGGACTCCTCTTACCACGCTGTCTTGCTCCCTTCCTGCTTCAGGGGCCAGTTCTCTTTGACTTATCCAAAAACTGGAATTCCTCAGGGTGCAGTCTTGCCTCTCTTCTTTTCTCTTTCTGCTTTTCTCACTCCAGAGATCCATTTTCTGACCTTCACAAACCATCTCTATGAATGCCCCCTAAAGTAGATCTTCACCTTGGACCACTCCTCTGAAATCCTGTTTTGTTTATCCAACTGCCCATTTCATATCTCCATTACGTGTCTCTCACACATGGGAAATGTAAAGTCTCCAAATATAAACTCTTAATTTTCTCCTTTTAACCAGCTTCTGTCTCGGTTTTACTTACATCAGTAAGTGGAGCCACCATAACACACCATTGCTCAAGCCAGTTACCTGCCATCGCTTTCATTCCTTCCTCCCCCCTAGCCCCCACAGCCAGTCCTTGGGAAATGTCTGTCAATATTACTTTCAGAATGTTATCACAAGTATCTTCCCTCCCACCTACCTGTATGCCCCCCCGCCCCCGTCCTAATTTAAGGCACTGGTATCTCTCACCCATATCGCTACTGCGGCCTCCAATGACACCTTCCACTTCACCTTTCTCCTATCCCTTCTTTGCACAGTCACAAGGATGTGGTTTGTTTTGTTTTGTTTTTGGGGTGGGGGTGGGGGTTATTATTGATTTTTTTTTACAGAGGAAGAGAGAGGGATAGCGAGTTAGAAACATTGATGAGAGAGAAACATCGATTAGCTGCCTCCTGCACACCCCCTATTGGGGATGTGCCCGCAACCAAGGTACATGCCCTTGATTGGAATCGAACCTGGGACCCTTCAGTCCACAGGCCAACACTCTATCCACTGAGCCAAACCAGTTAGAGCAAGGATGGTTTTTTAACTAGAAATCAGATAATAGCCATCTTTTATAAGACCATTCAGTATCGTTTTTTGTTTGTTTGTTTCTTTGTGGTTTTTTTTTTTTCACTATACATATACTATAACTCAAATTCCTCATCATGGTGCCCTAGGTCCTCTGTGATACTTTTAGACATCCTCTCATGACACAATCCTCTCACAGCACAATCCCCTGCTCTGTGTTCCTTCCATCCTTCAGGTCCACCAACATGACTGGCCACTTCCCACAGTTGGGCCTTCACACATGCGGACCTCTCCATTCTCCCCTGCTCCTTACGTTGTTTCTCCTTCATGTCCCAGCTTAAATGTCGCCCCTACAGAGAACTGCTCCCCAACCAGCCTATCTTCAAATATCCTCTAACAAAGGGCCTATTCTTTCCTTCATGGTATTTATCATGCATTCTACTGAAATGTTTTGTGTACATGTTTATTGCCTATCACTGCACTGTGAATTCCTTGAGGGTAGGGACATTATCTGTTTTGTTCATCACATGGTACTTAGTATACCTGAAATCATAATAATAAAAGGCTAATATGCAAATGGTCATCACACCTTCACACTTAATGACTGATCAGCAGGAGGCAGGGCTTGACAAGGGACCAGAGGCTTGTGTCCCCTGTCAAGCTTGCTGGGCTTGACGGGGGTGGGACCGGCCAGATCTGGGTCTTGTGTGATTTCGAGGCACGTGTGGGTGGGCAGGGACTTGACTCTGGGTCTCGCAGCATGTCCCAGACTATGACAGGAGGGAGATATTCATATACATTTTACTAATTTTCTTTCATCTCTGACACTTCTATTATAGAGAAAGGGCAAATAGCAATATTAAAATATTTCCTTTAATTAATTCCCTTTTAACGTGCATGAATTTCATGCACCAGGCCACTAGTATTTAATAAAATCTTATATGAACCTTAACATTGAAAATATATGATCTACCTCTGCATTTTAATGATACTTTATTTTTATTAACTCATGTTTATCATTTTGCTTATTATAAAGTCTTAATAGAAAAATGAGTTTGTTTTTTGTTGGTTTTTTTTGAGAAAGACATTTTAAAACAGCAGTGATGATGTAAGATTTTATTTGGAGGTCGGGGGAGAAGGAGTGCCATTGTTAAATTCTTGAAATCACTGACCAAGCTCAAAGATCCACGCCAACTGGCACAATTTTTGTCAACCATCAGAAAGAATGTAAATCCCCCAAAATGACCATAACAATCACACAACACCACTGGCCACAGCTCTCACTGGACGCACACTAAGAACCAGGCATCATACCATGTACTTTTCATGTGTTTACTAGTAATTCTTCCTCTTACTTTCCTCCCACATTTTACTCAGAAAAGTTAAGTAACTTGCCTGAAGTCACACAAATGCAAAATGCTAGTGCCAGAATTTGAACCTATAGTTATTCACCACATAGTTTCCTGTTTCCAAAGCCAGGGTCAGACCCACTGGCATTAGACACAGAGACCTCATGCTTTCCTACTTCAGCACTTTGTAAAGTATTTAATTGGCTCTCTTTTGCCTTGACTTCAAATTTGCTTCTTCACTGGTCTGTCTTATTTGATAAGTTCATCAAACATCAGGGTTCTTTGTTCATTTTCAAAAAGGATTACAATGATAAGCTTTTATAATTAAGAGTATCTCAGCAGAGATTTCCTTTTCCACAGTTCCCTCGCCTTTATCTTCTAATTATTAGAGATGAATTTTCTGATTTTGTTCAAAATCATATTTGCTTTAAATACAAGTTGCAAATTAACTGCTTATAAAAAATATCTTCCCCCCTTCTGAACTGTTACTTAAAGAAAATCTCTCTTGTTCTAGCATTTAATAGGAGCAATGATTTAAAATTGAATCATCCAACAAGAATTTGAAGAAAATAACTCTAATTACAATCTTTAATATTTGGGAGAATAGGAACAGCTTCAAAACTGTCCCAAAGGTGACATAGGAGCTGTTTAAGCACCACAAAATACTTAATGTGAAGATATTTAAAAAAATATGAGACCAGGTTAAAAATGTCAAGGAAATGGACTGAGCAAAAGGCAATGTACATATGAAAATATCATTTCCATTCATTATCCCACAGCAAAAGGTAAACTTGTTTCTATTAAATGACCCAGTATCTCTACAGTGTCTCACCTTTCCTAAATGATGTTATATACATTATCTAATTTTATTCTCCCCCAAACACTATGAGACAGATATTCTTATGATTCACAAACAGATGAGTAGATGTTAACTGTCCAACATTACTCAAGAGAACTATTGTTTATTGAGCGAAGGCTATTGTATATCCAGGATCTTACTGCATGTTCATTAACTCTTATAGAAGAGACATTATTATTCTCATCTTAGAGGTAGGACAACTGAAGCTCAAATAAATGAAGTGATGTATTTCAGATTAGTCAGCTCTTCAGTATTGCAACTGTGATTTGCACACACATACACACTCTTTTCATTGTCCTCTAGTCCTTCACTGTACTAGGAATAGCAGGAAAAAAAGGTCACATTCCAACCTAAAACAGCCTGCTACAAACATGAAAGTGTCTCAGTTCCCCACTAGGTGAACCCTCTGTGCAAATTCTGTAGAGACATATGGCTGACTCACCAGTGTGCCTTCTCCTGTATGGTTATCCCAGGCAGACAAGTCATCAAAGACAAGATGAAGAAAGCAATAGCAAACATCTCAACCAGAATCCACCAGCCTATATCACCTAGAAGGAATTAAGGGATCTATTCAGGGAGTTGGAGTAAAAAGATGTCTACAGGCCGGGACCCATAAGATCTAATGTTTGAAACTAACAGAACTCCCTTGATTCTCATTCAGATGTGGTTAATTAGTTACTAGGGTATTGATTAGCCAAACACCCTAAAAACCCAGACACCAAAGGCCACTGACCTTCAGACCTTTATTTTGAAAAATAATACCTATAAGATATTTATTTAACCAATACCAGCATAGCAAAAGGATTTTATTTTCAGAAAGAGGCATCAGTCAAATTAAGATACAGTTCCAGAATGCATGATCATTTTTAGTGGCTCTTGGAACTTGTAAGGTCAATTTGTTTTGTAAGACAGAAATGAGGCTAATACTGGTATATCAGCTCAGCCATAAACAGCCAGCAAAACAGACAATGCTAACAGTCGCATGGAGGTTTTACAACGTATTGCCAGACATCTGGAGTCTGAGAAATTTAGGTAACTCAATGAACGTTCCACTTTTTACCCAGACATTGGATGCCGTTAAGATCCAGCATATTGGTATCTTGAGGGGACAAGATGCCTTCAGTTGATATCTCCAGAAGCATTCTCTAGAATTATAGGAATAGCTATACATGTCGACAGATGAGACCATACCTACACACACTCTCTGACTCTTCCAGTCATGATTGGCATTTCATAATGATTTTACTGCAGATGTGGTGGCATGAGGGGTGTTATATCTGGATACTCTTAGGGTAGCTCAGGATGGTAGTGGGGATGGAACCTACTTTTCCCACCAACTCCCCAGCCATCTCCCTCCCTCCCTATCTCATCCACAATCCAAGTTTCTGAGATACGTCCTCAGACACCCCCACCTCAGGTTTTCCTCCACCAGTTCTATTGCTTTTCTCATGTGGAGCAGACTGCTCCCTAGAACAGAGGTCTCAACTGGAGTGATTCTGCCCCTCAGGAGACATTTGGCAGTAACTAGAGACATTTATGGTTGTCACGACTTTGAAGGTTCTGCTACTGGCATCTAGTGGATAGAGACAGGGATGCTGCTAAACTTTCCATGATGCACAGGGGAGCCTCCACCACAAAGAATTATCTGCCTCAAAATGTCAGTAGTGCTGAGGTTGGGAAATGCTGCCTCACAAACCATCTAGTCTTCTTTCCCTTGGCCGTTGGAGTTCTGGTGAATTAATTTTCTTCTTCTTCCACATAGGCTCTATTGCCTTCCTTTTTCACGGAGCTCCTTCTCAAGAGTTCCAAGCTGCCTTTCTCTTCACCCAAGACCTCAGCAGCCTCCAGGACTCCCCTTAACCTCTACTCACCTGTCTCATCCTTCACTCCTCAACATGATCACTTAAATTCTATTACATTCCTTGTGTAATATCTTCCCTCCAAGCTTCTCTCCTTCATTCTCACAGCCTTTGATCCTTTTCAGAGCCTCAACTTTCTCTGAAACTATTGTAAGAGACTCCTAGTGGACTGTTTCTCCTTATTCCAAACCTCCCTGAATTATTGCTGAATTCATATTCAAGAAATCTGCCTCTGACAACATCCTGCTCCTGCCCAGCAACCTTCAGTGGCTCCCCATTGTCTATAAAATTAGAAGTCCCAATTCCTCCATAAAAGGGTCCAACACATCTGTGTAACCTTATGGATCACAACCCTCTGATTATCCCTCACTTACACACCAGGTTCCCTTACCTTCCTCACATTTTCTCACTGCAGTAACTACGCTTGCTGGGCTCTGCACCAGAAATCCCTTTACCCATCATCTCTTACCCTTCTATCGGGTATCTTCTCAAATAGCAGGTCCATCATGAATCCTTGACTGATGGCTCCTTCTGGGAGGTGTCTCTTTGTTACCTTGAACCTTATAAACACAGGATGAGCACTTCTCATTTTTGCCTCATATTGGACTTTTCTAAGGAAGCAGGGTATATCTTGAGAATGAAAGTTTATTGAGGGTAAATTCTGTGTCTGGTTCTTCTTCATAAACACCCATCTCACTTTGTACTGAATCTTTAATAAGAAATATGTATTGATTGAGTGAATTAGCAAATGAGTCAATTAAAAATAGTTTACTATTTCATGATACTTTCAGGTTTAGTTTCTTATCTAATCCTCAAAATAACCTTGTGAAATAAATATCATTATTATGAAGAGAATCTTGAGTCAGAGAGCCAGTGACTAACATGGAAAATGGAAGCAAGATGTATACAGTACCAGCCCTGTACCTTCCCCGTTACATGACTTAAAAAAAAATTAAGTCTAATCTTCACAGTAATCATGCAAGGCTTTCTGAGTGGTTAAGTAATTTGCCTGAGATCACACAGCTGGTGAATCTCAGACTCATGGATTTATAATCTGTCCAACTTCAAAACATGAGATCATTTTTGGTCTGATCACACAACTACTACATTACTAAATGGTGTATTAGGACTAAGGCTTTGGTCTTCTCCAAGTCCAGTTTTTACCTGCTATGCCTTAACTCAGAGAACAAAATCATTTCTAGGGAACAAATAAAGTGAATAGAGAGAGAATCACAGGATAGAATCAAAAGAGAGGAAGCTAAGTCAGATGGGATTAATCCATGCCTCTCTGACTAAATGTACATGCTGTGTGTCGTGTGTGTGTGTGTGTGTGTGTGTGTGTGTGTGTTTGGATGGGGGTGGGCAGTCATCTGCTTTGGGCTAGAATGTTCTAAGATGAATGGGAAATGCCAAAACATTTTTAGGTTTGCATATGTGGATTTCACCTTAATTGTAGCATTCTGTTATCAAAGATAGATAGTTATAAAATGCCATACAGAATAGACAGCAAGATGCCAATTCATTTTGAAAATGCATTGCTTGTCTCAGGGAAATGCTTTCCACTGTCTAAATCAGCCCATGAGTTATGGCCTCCAAGTGGAGCGTGTCCTGCATTGTCCCAGACTGCCACCGCTGGGACACCCAGGTCTGTGCTCTCTGAAAAGCTTCAGTATTCTACACCGCATTCCCCCTTGCTGGACCTGCCACTCGCCCAATGCAGATGGGAGATCAAAACTCTGTAAATCTAATGCAAAGGGAGGCAATTGGTTAGAACACAACTGTAGATCGGAAAATGCCACTAACCAATTCTTGTCTCCTTGCTTCAGTTTCTTTATCTGCAAAATAGATAAAACAATGCCCATCAGGATAGAATCAAAGAGCTGATGACTAAATGAGATATCTATCCTTAACTGGGATTTTTGGTCAGTTCTTATTTATTTCAATTTCCCCTTCTGCTCCTTCTTCCTAATATCTACTCATCTCTCATAAGCATGGGAGCATTCACGTAATACAATGAAGGGGGGAAGCAGAAGAAAGAAGGGGCCTGGCAAAGAGAGTGATGGAGGAGGGTGGGATGTGAGAGGTCAATGTCCAGGTGATCTGGGCTGATGTCAAGGCCTCTGGAGGGAGGATGGTACCTGCAGAAGCTGAGAGAATGGTTTCAGCGGTGGGGCCCAGGTGACAAAGTCTGCCCAGATTACAGTACATTCCAGCACCTCAAGGGTTAAAAATTTTGGGAGCAACTCAGTGTACCAACTTCAGCTTGGCCATGGCCAATCTTATGATGGCCAGAAGTGAACAGGGCTTCTCCCAGTAGCTTAGTGATTGGTAGTCCACACGGATGGCAGAGCAGTTTTGTGAGTATGTGTGTGTGAGTGTGTGTGTATGTATTAGTGCTGCTCCCTCACTGGAAAACCTTGCAAAACATTCAACACAACACCTGGCACCACGTCTGCAGACAATAGGTGAGCATCCCTGCCCACTGCCTTGCCTTCCTCACCTCCTCTCTCCACGCTTTGAAGACTGCATGTCTATGACAACTGTTTTCTCCCAAGTGCTTTCCTCAGTCCCAAGCCATGACCAACAGACATTCATGGTGGGTGTTCCACTGAAAATGCAGTGGAGCTGGTTTAAGGAATTGGTCTCAACCCGAGGCCTTATGTGGATGAGCTACTGCATGCCTACTGCATATCAAAGCTCTGTGTTTGCATTGAAGAGGTAAGATGAAGGAGGTCAGTGTCTGGCTCATTTCTACATTAGCGTGGAAATTAAAGACCTTCTCTCAAAGAAGGCATTGGGCACTGTGAGCAGCTCTGGGCAAATCTGGTCGTCCTTTGGGAAATACCTCTTGGAATTTGGCTGCAATAATTACCAGAGTTCATTTTCTACCTGAGCAATTTCTCCAGGCATAATCAATTGATCAATAGTCTTCTCTGTGATGCCTGTATAGGCAGCATGGTGCAGGCACTGCTTCCTCTGTTCCCACAGTACCTCGGAAAGGCCAGCGACTTGGTGGTTCATGCTCTCTCCCACTGTGATGGCTGTGAACTCGCAGAAGACACGGCTGTGCTGGCCCAGAGTCTCCATGCCCCAGGTGTGTAAGAGTCAGCCCATGAAACTACAGCCCACTGACTTCATGGGCCCCACTGAGCATGCACACAGATGCTAAACACAGTACACACCCCACTAGAAGTAGGTAGGCTGGTATGATCACATGTGCAGGCAGCTTTAACCAGTGTCCATGGGAACCTCCTTCCTCCACAGCATTCTCTCCTCCATTCCCCACCAGTGTCCTACTGACAGCCCTGGACCCTGCTGTTCCCCCACTCCACTGGGAACTTCATGTGTCCCAAGTGCTAGCACATAATAGGTGTTCCATACTTGTGTTTTATGCAACACAGTAGGAAGATGGTACCTTTTACTCTAACAAATCTGGACTGAGATCCCAGCACCACCATTAACCAACTGTACAACTTTAGACAAGTGATTGCACCACTCTGCCTTAATTGCCCCTCCTGCATAATGGGTTTGATGGTAATTTCATACATATATTTCACATACACATAGACACATGCATGCCTAATGATTCATACATGTTTGTTGAATGTACATGAATTAACAGGCATTTGCAGGCCTGATGATGATGGATACTATCTCTCTTTGTTATATCTGGCTTTAAGTCTCTCCTGCCCTCTCTGTTCCAGAAACACCCTCTGGGGCTGAGCAGGTGGAGGCTTGTTCACAACTGGGGCTCATGGTGCCATTTGAGGAGTCAATAGGGGAGTCAGGGTCACTGAGAGACTGACACAGTAGACCTATGTGTGTGCCATTTCTCTGTGTGTTTTGGGCATTTTTATGCTAGGCATTTACTGCATCCGTGAGGCTACTGAAAGATACTGTGGCCTTCAGTCCTCAAACCCACAGTGATCCCACAGACTGATCAATCAAAATATAATCTCCAGGAGGCTGACCAAACCCATTTTGTTCACCATTATGTCACAAAGTTGCTGCACACTGTAACCAATTAGTTATAATATTCACTCTATCAGGGGTTGGGTTAGGGGCTTTAGTGGGCACTAAACACTCAGAGATGAGAACACAGCCCCTGCCATCATGGTGCCATGCGTGGGGGGAGTGCCATGGGGATCTGCAGTGGCCCACACTGGGAGCATCTGGGATTTGGGCTTTGAAGGAGGCAGGTGGGCCGATAGAAGTTTCTTTAGTCATAGAGAGGAAGAAAAGACATTCCAGGTAGAGATAACAGCGTGAACAAAATCATGAAGAACCAAAGAGACATGGCCAGTTTGGGGATCAACCAGCTCTCTGGTGGGAAGGACAGCAGGACAGGCAAAGGCCACAGAAAAGGGCTTTTTGTTGCCAAGACTAAGATTTTGATTCCATCTCTAAGGATGTGGAGGGGCTACTGAAGGTGAAGCAGCAGAGCCCCTGGTCAGGCTTGTACGTTGCAGTCTGGGGGACCATGGAAGATGGACCAGGGAAGGCTGAGGCTGGAGGCAGAGAAACCAGCTTTGAGACTGACTCTCAGGGACTGAAACTCTATGCACCTGACACACCAGGGGAAATGCTTGGGGACAAGAGGGCATGGTGGGAACTCAGAAGCTCCAGAGTCAGACCTCTAGATTCACATGCTGAACTCTACAGGATTGTACTGCATGACCTTGGGACAGTCTCTGGACTTCTCTGGACCTCAGTGTCCACACCTGACAGCTGGCGCATCCTCCACTGCCTCCACCAGTCTGAAACTTTGTCCTTCTGTAATCCAGATCTAAGGCATCCCTTTAGCACAACAGGACTAGGGAGCAAATATGGATATATATTTCCAACTGTTCAAGTCTCTCTCAATACTTTTATTCAGGACTTGTACTCCCACGAAACACTCTGGGCTGTCAGTCTGTAATTAGACTGTCTTTGCTCTCACAAAGCCAGGCTGTGCGAAGGGGGAGACAGAGCTGGATTAGCCTACTGTAAACAAATTTGGTCAGGCTCCTCTCGCCAGTCTCAGTTCCAGCTGAGTGGATTTCAGCCGCTCCTGGCAGAATGCTAATGCCTCCTACACACACAGTTGCAAGAAAATAATCCTGCGTGCCTCCCTCTCTTGAGAATGCTGTGAGTTTCACGTTTCTCTCTCTGTGACAGAGCATGGCGCATGGGGATGGGGGCGGGGACAGGGGGTGTGGGGGTGCAGCAAGGAGGTCTCACAAAGAAACTAGAAAGAGCCTAAGGCAGGACATAGGGCTCCCATAGGGTGTCAAGGCAAGTTCAGCCATTCATTTTCTTTGTAACCTTGCAAAAGTCCCTTCAACTCCCTGAGCCTCAGGTAGCTCAACTGTAAAATGAGGCTGAGAACACCTACCTCGCAGGCCGGCTGGAAAGAGTAATTGAGATAATGTACCTAAGAGCCTTTGGCAAAGCTCTGTGGGCGAGGGGACAGCGTCAAGGATCACAGCCTCAGCTTCCCTGTGCAAAGGGTCAGGGAGTCGGGCAGGTGTAGACACGCAGGAGAGCTAGGCTCAAAACTCCTGTCAGCATCAGAGTCTTAGAAAAACGGGAGGTGGACGGCCCTGATGCCCTGACCAGCCCTCCCATTGAAATTGCCCTGAAATTGGATGGTGGCTTCCCATGTGTGGGGTAGAAGGAGGAACTCTAACACTTATGAGCACTTGTACTCTGCTTGTCATCTTCACAATCGCTGTAGATGAGAATTCTTCTTTTATCTTTTTTTAAACCATTATTTTTTATTATAGATGAGAATTCTAATACTCAGTCCAGAGATGAGGAAACTGAGATCAGAAGAAAGAGGGAGAGAGGGTTTCAGGCCAAGTTATTCTGGCTTTAAAGTCTGCCTAGGCTCCCTGCCTTTGGAATCACAAACACATTGAAGTCATATTCAGATGGGAGACAGATATATAGTAGGTTATGAAGAAATGGTATAGTTGGGGGAGCTCTACTCATCTTTTTATCGGGCATCAAGGAGGGTGAGTCCCTGTCATAAACTGTACGCATCATAAAGGCAGGGCTATGCAAGCTGCAATGTCCCTGGTGCCCAAAACACAACCTCTAAATATTTATCAAATGAATGAATGAACCCTATGAGGCTCACAGTCATCCCCATTAGCTTTTCTGGCTAATCCCAAATAGTAGGAAAGGAAAAGAAAGTTCTTCATGTAAAGTATCCAAGGAATTTACACACATTTGTTGTACCAAATATTTCCATTTCTATTGCTGTGTAACAAACTATCCCAATTTTAGTGGCCAAAGACAACTTTGATTTCTTATTTCTCGGGATTTTGTAAAAAGTCATGCATAGGCTGCATTCAGCCGAGGGAATGTGAATGATGGCCTCTCACCCTTCAGGGTTCCTCTCCACACGGCCTCTCATCATGCAGGAGTCTAACCTAGGCCATGTCCCAGTCCAGCCACTGACTTCCAAGGAGAATGCTTCTGTTTAGCTCACACTCACTAATGACCCGTTGGCAAAGCAAGTTTCATGACCAAGCCCAGGACCAGTGTGGGAGGGGAACTCACAAGGCGGGTGTCAGTATCAGGATGGGTGGTTCATTGCGGGCAATTGGCCACATCAGTCATCAGAAACAGCATGTATATGAATTTATTCTATGTAAAGCAGTTAGAAATGTGTCTGGCAGTTAGTTTGTACTACTTAAATATTAGTAGTAGCTAATTATTAGCTATGTATAACATATTATTATCATTATTATTACGTTGTTCCCTGCAATTGCCTTTATTTTGTTGAGTATGAAATAAGAACTCCCATACTAGGGAAGCCCTGGTGTATCCTTCAAGCTTTGCATACATTCACCCTCTCCATTACTAAAATCACACAATTGCATTTGAGTAGGTGAGTCATCAACAAAATACGACATTGAATTTTTCTTTCTCCTGTTCTACTACTCATTTTTGGTCATTTCCCTAAACCTGGGTATGCTTTTTTGTTCATTCCTAAAAGTGATGTTGGAACCTAAAGAAGGATTACTCATTTGTATAAGAATCCATCCACTCATATCTTTCCCTTTTCCAGGGATTCTCTGGAAGGTGCACATGGGACCCCATTCCTGGCAGAAGAGCTGTCGAGGGAATCTGTTGGTAACTTCTGAGAAAGTCTTTCTACCCTGATGATATGAACAAGGTATGCAAAGAGAACCCTCATTTCCCTTCCTGCCTTTGGACTTAGTTGAATGAGGGCATAATCCTTAGAGAGGCCTTTTATACCTCTGTTATTGCCATGAGAAGGATATGCCCTGGGTCGCTCTCCAGTCCTGGAGGAGAGGAGGTACATGGGACAGAACAGCTTAGCTAGCCTGCATACCCTCGGGTATATTGAAGCTCATATACTTCAAGGTCTGTGTATATTCGCTTTCGGTATTACTGAAATCACACAATTGCATTTGAGTAGCTGAGTCCCCAACAAAATATGACGTTGAATTTTTCTTTCTCCTCTTCTACTATTCATTTTATTTTATTTTATTTTATTTATTTATTTATTTATTTATTTATTTATTTATTTATTTATTTATTTATTGGTCATTTCCCTAAACTCTCTTGAATGAGAGTTGCTCAGCCAGATCTAGACTCAGGCTAGCTGCCATGCCTGAAGTAGAGGTGCTTAGCTGATCACAGGTCTGTGAGGGGAAAATGTGGTTTAAACCAGAGCTTTGACATAGTTGCTATGCACCATATGTAACAACAGCTAAACACTAGAGCATTTTATTCGCCTGTCTGCTATTGCGTTACGGAATCTTTGGTCTTGGCCTAGGGCCATGCTGATATGACAGGAACATGGTAATAAAGTTCTTGCAAGAAGTGCCCTTGATATTCAGGAAGTTAGATGACTGCTTCTCTCCTGGTTTTGGAAGGCAGGAGACTCGCTGGAATAGCCCATGCAAGCAGGTTAAGTTAGGGACCCAAGAGGAGTATGGTTGGGACAAGGAAGTTAAAACACTGGATTGATCTTTCCTAATTGCTGAATGCAAACAGAAAGCTGTGCATTTACCAATAAGATGTGAGGAAAGGGATTTGAACAGAGCTTAGCTAAAGACAGTGACTGGGAAATAAGTACAACCATCTATGCTTTATACCCCTAGTCCCAATGGTTTAATAATTCTGCTCAACTTAGTATTTCTCTCTGCCTAAAAAAATTGCAAAATGAAAAATTCACTGTGCACTCTTTCACCTGGACCATTGATCAAGTATGGGCATTGGTCTCAGTATGGCTCCCTTTCCCTTTCTCATTGTTTTTCTTTCCTTGCTTTGTGCCAATCTATTACTTATATGCCTGGGTTTTGCTGGAGAAATCTTTCAGATGGTATTTGAATGTGTGTGTGTATGTGTGTGTGTGTGTGTGTGTGTGTGTGTGTGTGTGTGTGTAATTTAAACCTTGTCTTCAAGCCTATAAAAATTTTCAAGGAATATTAGAAGTTAAGTCATGTGATCAACACTTTTATTGCTAAAATTAAAATTATTGATGGCAGCAACAAGAGCAACTAACATTTTCTGTGAACGTTGTACAAGCCTAGCTCTGTGGAATAGTTCTGTATGCAATTCATCCAATCTTCATACCAGTTGATTAGGTGGATATTATTATGCCACGTTCTTCCAATGATAATAAAGCAACATCTGTCTGGCACTGCCTCTGTATTGGGCATTGAATGGGCTCTTTGCATGCATTGCCTTGGTGCCTTCTCACAGCAGCTCTGTCAGCCGGAATGATCATGTCCCCATTTATCAGATGAGATATCAGAGGATTCAGTGGTTGATGGAGCTTTCTCATCATCACTCAGTCAAGAAGAGACAGTGCCAGGATTTGAACCCTGGTCTGTCTGATTCTAAACCCATACTCATTCTGCTTCATCGTTGTCTCCCAGAAGCAGAAACCATGCTGTCACGCCTGGTAGCTGACCTGTTGGCCCCAGTCCAGATTAGTCTGCTCATCAGTTCCAGAAATCTTCTCTGAACCAAAAAGCTTGATTACCCCAAGTGCCTGTGATCCCATGTAGATGAAATCTGGTGACTTCAGGGCAAAGGCAAGCTTAAAAGGAAAGGAAAAGTCTAATGACTTTGGACTGATGTCCAACCAGCAGCTCCCTTTCCTAGCTCTGCCTCAGAGACCAAAGGGTCGCCAGCCTTAGGGAGAGGGGACCCCACCCTGCTGATGCTGGGCCTTGACCAAGCATTAAGAAAAGAAACAAACACACACACATTATCCTATATAATAAAAGCCTAATACGCTATGTGTCTGGTTGTCCGGGGATTGGTCAACTGTTCAACCAATCAAAGCATAATATGCTAATGATATGCTAAGGCCACTCAACCGCTCGCTATGATGTGCATTGACCACAAGGGGGCAGATGCTCCAACCAGTAGGTTAGCTTGCTGCTGGGGTCCAGCAGATCGGGACTGAGTGAGATGGTGGGACATGCCCTGGAACCCTCCTGTGGTCCCTCCCCAGCTGGCTAACCTCCTGCAGTCCCTTCCTAGCCCTGATCGTGCACCAGTGGGGTCCCTTGGCCTGTCCTGCACCCTCTCTCAATCCAGGACCCCTCAGGGGATGTCAGAGAGCCGGTTTTGGCCTGATCCCACCGGCCACTCTCCTCGTGAGGGCACCAGACACAGGGCTTATGGCTGGTGAGTGCTGCTCCAGCAGCATGAGCCTCTCCAGATCAGACTGAATGGGCATGAACCTGTGTCAGGCTCAGTAGGGCCAGAATTAGTGGGAGCAGCAGGTAGGAACCGCAGGATGTGTTGGACTGCGGGTTTTGACCTCATCCTCCCAGGTCAACCAGAGGGACCCCACCCATGCACAAATTCGCGCACTGGGCCTCTAGTTCTTTCATAAAACCTCACAGTTTACAAATCCCTTTCATATACTTTGAGCCTTGCATTGACTTGGTGAAATAAATATCAAATACCAGTTTATTTGCAGATCTCAGATGTCAAATTCAACTCTCCTTTATTAAATACCTGGTATATGCCTGTTTCTAGCACAATACCTCATTTAAATCTCACATCAGCTCCCTGGAGTAGAGATTGTGATTCCCAGTTTGAAGAAAAGGGAATTGAGGTTCTGAATATTAAAGTGACCTACTGCCCGGACAGTGTTGCTCAGTGGTTGACCATTGACCTATGAACCAGGAGGTCATGGTTCGATTCCCAGTCAGGACCCATGCCCAGGTTGCAGGCTGGATCCCCAGTAGGGGGAGAGGGGTGATGATTCTCTCCCATCATTGATGTTTCTATCTCTCCCTTTTCCTTCCTCTCTGAAATCTATGTATATGAAACCAGTGATAGAGCCTAGAGTTGTAGCCAGATATCTATCATCACACCTGTGCTCAGTCCATGGCACTAGGCTTCTACAAGATATCTCCCGCCAGACTGACACCACAGCCTGCCCTCTGCTGGACGTTGCTGCTCTGATGATTTGGGGTGGTCTCATCATCATATCTT
>NW_006294339.1:4792515-4805506 GCF_000327345.1 Myotis davidii | reverse complement strand
TCTGGCTCTGTCTCTCTTGTCCCATGCTTGTCCCATTACCCCATGCTGCTGCTTAGCTGCTTAGCAAAGGAGTCTGTGCCTTGACTGCTTGGGGAGGGCAGCAGGGATCTTTTTAATACACCAGCCTGGTGATGAAAGCCAGCATCTTCTGAGCTCCATGATACTCCATATCTTTAGAGCTAAAAATAATAAAACTATACTTCCTAAAATAATTCTGTAATGCTCATTATTCAATAGCTTGGACAAGGGTATTCACTTATTCGGTTTACCTTCCCTGTGCTGGGGAAAAATAAGTAGTTGTGTGGACACACACAACACACACACACACACACACACCTCCAGCTACCGCCCCAATCCCATCAAATTCCACTGCCTCAGGGCAAGTACTTCATGCCCACCAGGGCCAGAATTCACATCTTCTGATTTGAGTTTTAAAGACAGAGATTTACATAGGATTACAATCTTTTTCTCTTTGGTTGTGGTTGCTTCCTATTTCCATTGTCTGAATCATAGTCAGGGAATAAATTGAATCTTTTTCTAACATAGAATATATTACTCTTGAAATAGTAGGAAATGTTGATAATTGCCTTTTATTGGACTCACAAATAATTTATAAGCTGGTCCGATTTGAAAATATAGATATATCATAGTCTTTTATTTCTCCGGCCTCTTCCTTGGGGCTAGGCAGCCTCTAAAAATAGCTGACTGTGCAGGGATGGGCCGAGTGCTCCTCCCGGTGGCCAACGCGCAGGATTGCAGGCTCAGTAAAGGGACCCGGAGCTGCAGACGCAGCATTTGAATAATTCTTTCTCCCCTAAGTACACAGAGAATTTTGATTTATTCTTCACAGCTATATCTGCATTACAGAGCACTCCTCCCTATAAAGTCCATCAGTTTTGAGGATAAGTAAATGATCAATCCCTCATACATGTTATTATGCAGCGAACACTTCTCGGAGGTAGTAACAGCTTCTGTGGTCTACCAAATGTTAGGGAAGCTATGAATTACTTCTTTCCTTAATAAAATACCGAGGAAAAAATACAAATTGACCTTTACATAAGCTGGATAACTGATTACTGAGGGGATTAACAAAATGTAAATGTGTATAGGGTGAGGGAAGTTGGGGCGGGGGAGGAGCAGGAGAAATAGAAGGCCATGGAAATGCAATGCTTAGCTTAGCATCCTGGCTCCCCTGACAAGCTGTGGCGGGCAGCATCCTGAAGTGGCCCTACACAGGTGACAGATAGCAACTCTGGGAGACTGTATATCCCAGCCTCCCTTGCAATTGGGAGCCACGTAATGAGTTCTGGCCAACGGGGTGTAGATGGAATGATACAGCACTCCAGGCCTTACCCCTACAGCATCCCTAGTGATTGTTCACACTCTCTGTCTCTGTGTGCACACCAATGGAAACAAAATAGTCCAAGAGGTCAGGGTCATACAAAGGCAGTGAGCTGAATCCATAGTCATCACTTAAAGGACACTTACCCAGACCAGCCTCCTGGGTCTCCTCAAACTGTAACATGAGCAAGAAATAAATATAGATGCTAAGCCATTGAGAAATGAGGGCTATTTGTTGTAACAGCCAGCATTAATTATCCTGACTATTAAAGCAAATCAGTTCACCTCTTGGAGCCAGTTTCCACAACTATAGTAGGGATGATGCATGAAGATTTAATGAAATAACGTATGTGGAAATATTTGGCACAGACTCAGGGCTCAATAAATGCTGGTTAAAAAGCAATTGTGTCTCACATAAGCTATATTTTCATTCTGAAAGGGTATTTTCATTGTTATCACACAGGTTTCTATTGCAAGAAAAAGAAGACCCAACTCCAACTGGCAAACCAAGTGGGGATTTTATTGGCTCTCGGAGCTAGAAATTCCAAGTGTACATAAAACCTGAGGGCTGGTTTAATCCATCCAGAAGTGCAAGGACCCAGGTTCTTTGAATGTCTCCACTGTTCTTCTGCCTGGTAAGCTTCATTCTAAAACTAACTCTCCTAATAGTCAAAGATAGCTGGCAGCTCCTGCTACTGGATGTTCCAGTCTGGCTTGAGAGCAAGAGGAAATCTCATCCCAACATTCTAATAGAGAATCCTCTGATTCTTCTGATTGGACTGGCTTAGAGCACATGCTCACCCCTGAACCAATCACTTTGTTGAGGTGGAGAGCATATGCTGATGACCAGCCAATCAGGACCCATACCTGGAGCTAGGTGTGGCCTCAGCTTTCCTTAAATTACATAGGCTTGTGGGGAAAGAATGAGAGCATACTTTTGTGGGGTTTTTTTTAATATACTTTATTGATTTTTTTACAGAGAGGAAGGGAGAAGGATAGAGAGACTCAGAAACATCAATGAGAGAGAAACATCGATCAGCTGCCTCCTGCACACTCCCCACTGGGTATGTGCTCGCAACTGAGGTACATGCCCTTGACCGGAATTGAACCTGGGACCCTTGAGTCCGCAGTCCGACGCTCTATCTACTGAGCCAAACTGGTTAGGGCTTGTGGGGTTTTTTTTAAAAATAATGTTTTTAAACAGGAGAAAGAGCGAGCAGGAGAAAATGAATGCTCAATAGACTACTAAAAGTGTGTGCTACAATTGGTATGATTATTTTTCCAAGAAGCAATTAACAAGTCGCAGGGATAGCTGATAAATGTTATTTTGTGATCACTCAAAATAACCACCCACCCTTCAGAAATCTGCACATTAACTGGACATTATAATTTTCAATTTCCTAACCTCTAACAATGAGTTTCCTAAAATATCTTCAGATATTGACTTCTTGAAATATACTCAGATATTGACTTCCTGTCTCTCTTGACAGTGCAGTGTTAAAAAAGTCTCTTAAGAATAATTTAGTTTCTTGCTCTTCTGCTTTCTTTTCCCCTGTTTATTTCTTTGTATTTCCCTTTGATTTTGTGCAAGTGTTTTAGGATCTGGTAGTGACTGTTCCTTTCTTTCACTCTTCATATGCCTAAAGTAAATCAGAAAATAATGCAACTGATTTTTAAATGGGCTGCTTAGATATCTAAATGAGAGTTGCTCTTCTGAGCATTCACCTAGGGAGGTGGTATTCATCTTCCAAGGTAACTAACTGTTGCTCAAATTGTATTAATTGCACCTCGGTTTTAACCAAAAAAGTACAGTGGCTTGATTGACCACATTATGCATCTGATTTGATCCCCAAACCACTGTAAGGCTTAAAAAAATTGAATCTATCTTCCAAAGCAAAGATTTGTCTTTTTAAATAACATATTGTGGGATCTGAAGACAATTGTCAATGGAGAATTCCAAAAAGATATTTTGAATAAGTGGTAAAGGGTGAGCACCCAGGAGGCACCTGAGTTTTACATTGTGTAGTGGAAGAAGAGAGGATCCCAGGAATTTATACTCTTTTTCTACAACCAAGGTGATCTGATTACCGCTCTCGTGCAGTCACCCCACAGCTGAATCCCCCAGACTGCAGGCTAAATGAGAACACAGCGCTCCCTCCAGGCCTTGAGCCAACCCTGTGTGCTGCTGTGACCTCTTTGGGGCTGCTTTCCTGTCCACAGGCCCTGCACTCCTGCAGGGCTGAAGCTCACTCTGCTCCCTGGAGATGCCAGGACCCCTCCAGAAGCTGGGGTTCAGCTCATGCCTTCTCCTGTCCTGAAGTGCCCTTCTCCCTGCCTTCATGTCATACTTCCACACCTCACACATGACCCAGCCACCTGTCATCTCCAAGGAGTTTTCCGAACCCTTCTCCTCTACAAGAGGAAGGACTCTGTTCTTTTTCTTTTATCTTGGAGCTTAAAAAAAAAAAAAAAGTCTATTATAGCACTTCCTTGTTCTCTTGAAATATTTTTCTTTATTACTCATGCCTGGGAGAGACTGCCACAGACCCATTCTTCACCCTGGCCCTGCATTTCTCTGTGTGGTGGGAGTTGGACCCCTGCAGGCTGTATGACCCAGGCTCCTGGGTCAGCCTGGGTTTAGCCAATGGGAGGCACAGAGAGGGGATTGAAGGGT
Source organism: Myotis davidii (assembly GCF_000327345.1). Classification (NCBI taxonomy): domain Eukaryota; kingdom Metazoa; phylum Chordata; class Mammalia; order Chiroptera; family Vespertilionidae; genus Myotis; species Myotis davidii. The sequence goes on along the minus strand of NW_006294339.1, from coordinate 4,801,491 downwards.
GGGAGGAGGGGAGAAGCCAGGGTATTTCCTCCTTTCTCTAGAGCAGTGGTTCTCAACCTTCTGGCCCTTTAAATACAGTTTCTCATGTTGTGACCCAACCATAAAATTATTTTCGTTGCTACTTCATAACTGTAATGTTGCTATTGTTATGAATCGTAATGTAAATATCTGATATGCAGGATGGTCTTAGGCGACCCCTGTGAAAGGGTCGTTCGACCACCAAAGGGGTCGTGACCCACAGGTTGAGAATCGCTGCTCTAGAGCTTCAGGAGTATATGTGCCAGTGGCCATTTCTCTCTCTCTCTCTCTCTCTCTCTCTCTCTCTCTCTCTCTCTCTCGTTCTAGTTTCCTCTGAGTAATTCCAGCTCCCAGGTCCTGATAAGATCCCCTCCTCTTTCTCCCTCCAGTCTAGTGGCTCCCAGCTGCTGCTAATCTCTGGGTTTCTTGACAGTCCACACTTTGGTCTCTTAGCTCTGCCATCCCAGGTATTGCCAGTTTTTTGTATTAAATTCCCTCTGTTTTCAAATGCTTAGAGTTCTGCTTCTCTCATTGGACCCTGACTGATACATCAGCTCACCTCCCCACCCAGCAGTTGAAAATGGTTGGCTAAATAAACCACCATAGTTACTGCTTATACATAGATTTTTTTTATTATTATTATTTCCACTTTCTAAGACACTTTCATGGCACTTCCTACCAATATCTTTTTACTTCTATGGCCAAAAGATGTATTTTTTTGAGCCCTATCCACTTTTTTTAGCTGGATTCCCAACCCCAAACCCCTTGTTCAAGCTGACCTACACTCGGGTCCAGCATGGCATCCACGTCCCTGACAGATGGTGAGGACATTGTGTATGGAGTGAGATCATCAAGCTTAGTAGAACAGTTACAGAATCCAAAAATCGAGGGTGTTGGCCAGGACCCATAGCACAATTGTGAAGGATTCATTATCTTTCCACTCTTCAGGTTTGATATGTGATTTAAGCCAGAGCCAGGCCAATTACAGCTATTCCCGGAGCCCAGTGCAATTTGCAGATAAAAGGAAGATTCACATTCCTGGCCAAAGTGGAAGATCTGAGCATTAGCCTGGCTGCCGAAATGTTCCCCTGTGCATGAGACCTGCACACGGCGGATGGTCTCCTCAATGCTGCCCAGAGAGCATTATTTTATTTCCATGGTCTGGAGGCCAAATGAACCCATTTGGAAGGGACTTGGAATGGCGAGGTTAAAGCTGCTGCTACAGTGAAGAAGATAGTGCAGCCCACCTTTCTGCCACTTCCTGCCCCTCACATCTCTCCTTCCCCCTCAGGGGCTTGGCTATAACTTAGGCTGTTTCTCACTAAAGTGAGAAAAGGAAAACAGTACAGCATAATGAAACCCCACCTGAAAGGTAGCACATTTATTGAGGAAGCATTTATTGAAGGCCTAGCACTGAGTTAAATATAGAAGATAAGGATGAGTCAGAACCAATCCTGCCCTCAAAGTCCCCACTGTCTACTTGTTGGGGACAAACACTGGGACAGCGGGACAATGGCAGGTTGATGGGCTGAACCAGTTGGAGTATAAAATGAGTTTATGCACAAAAAGTTCTTCATACCTTGTCTGGTGCAAGGTAAGCCAAGGACACCAGTGTTGTCATGATGGGAACCCTGGTAGCAGTAGGGAGGCTCCTCCAATATCTTTGTGGGCCCTAGACATTGCAGGGAGAAGCCAGGGCTGGAAAGGAAGGCATGGTGAATGCCACGTGGTGACGCCAGCTGCCAGACAACCTGCTGCATGGACACCTGGGAAGCCCTTTTGGAAGATCCTCAGAAATCCCAGGGGCAGTGATGAGTTTATAGAAGACTCAGAGGTGTTATCACATGAACGGAAACAGGACCAGTAGTGTAGTCCAGTTGGGTTATGAGATAAATGATGAGGGAACTGAGGGTACAGAAGATTGAGTAAATCACCCGGCCTGTGGTCATTAGGAAAGGCTTGATGCCAGCATCACCTGCACTAGCTCTGGAAGGTTAAGGGGGAAAGGACAGGTGGGTGGCAGGTGTGCCAGGGACAGAATTCCAGGTAGAGGAAATGGGATAAGCAAATATCCAGAGGAAAGAAATAGCACTGTGAGCCCAGGAATGATGAAGCATGGTACAGCAGCTGGCTGAGTGACAGGACCTGAGGCTGTAGACGATCCACAGGGACAAGTCATTACTTTTTCCCACATTCCATTGGCCAGAACCTACTCATACCCAAATCTAATTGCAAGGGAGGTTGGGAAATAGTCTTCTCATATACCCAAGAAAAGAAAAAGGAACTGGTATTTGGTGAATACAAGCATTTTTCCTGTGCATCTTATCTCCCTTAATAAAATAACCTCCATACCCCCCAACATGTGAGGAGAGGAAGCTGTATCTCAGACATCTGAGTGTTCTATGCCCTTTCCTCCAGACTCCTCAGCCCTGGGAAGTCTCTCATTGACCAATGCTGCAGCCAGTGACCACAGAGGACACTGTTTTCACTACACCAGAAGTTAAATATCTAACTAGGCCACATTTTACCAAAGATTGGAGGAACGATATATGTGGAGTAAACAGAGAGTTGCTAATTTGCTTTTTTAAAAAACAGAATTTATATATATTTAGTTTGAGTTTTCTATAGGACCACCTGCCTGCCTTACTTCTGTCCTACAGTGATATGTCAGAGGTCATCTGACTCCTACCACCCAGAAATGCTGACACATGGTTCTTAAGTCCAGAAAACATAAGCATGGCATTTAAGAGGGAACAGTTGGAGACAGAAGGAGGTGTGTACATGGGTGAAGGGAGGAGCTATCCCTCCCTAACTCCTCACAAGGGAAGCAATTCTAACTCTTTGATAAAGCTCCCAAATACATAAGAATCAGCTACCCAAATTATGATTCACAATCACATACCAATTGACCTATAGATTCTGTGAAGAGACCTATCACTCCTATATCCTTGTACTCTAAACTCCAAGTATTGCAGTCATGTGTTATTACTATGCCTTGACATCCAGACTCAAAAAGACAAGACCCAAAGAGAGAGTGGCAGGAGGGGAGATGTGTCCCAGCTTGAATTTTTCATCCAAGTACCCACTGTTCTGGATGATGGGAAATGGGAGTGGCTGATATTGGGAATGATTCCCTACTTCCAGGAAAATCCACCTCCTTCCCACAGAGAAATGGTCTTCCTTTGGTCTCAACAAGGAAAGCAGATCAGAAAACATCTTAATACTTCACCTGAGTGCTTCATCCATAATGTAACTGGCATCAGTAGAGGAAGACAGTTTCCTTTCAAGAACCTAAAGGGTTGCAACATCCAAGCACAGCACCTAGCACAAAGTAGGTCCTCAGATTGTTGATAATAGGCCACTAACAGGAAGCAACTTGCCTTGGTCAGGCTTGCTTAGTGTCCTTCCAGAAAGCTCTCACTACACATTATTAAGATGATTACTCAGATAAGCACGACATTGAGATGTGAGCTTCCTTCAAGGCAAAAGATAAGCAACTGGATATAGTTTTCACAAACTGAGTGAAAAGGAAGCAGACCCTTTCTTGAACCTACATAATTTTACCCTTAAGTAATTTATCTTTAAGTGATTGTGTACCTTGAAGTAATCGTCCCATATTTCTGCACTGTTTATCCATCCCTTCCTATCTTTCCATCAGTCCTGCCCTCTACATGGCTAGTATCTTCACTCTTAGCCATCCTAGTTCACTTGGCTTTGCATTGTCCACTCCCTCAAGTCCTTCTGGGAACAGCATGGAGTGGAGAAAGGAAGACTAGATTGGTGTAGGGCAGAGTCCAAGCAGAGAATAAGCTATACTCTGCATGGCCAGGGGATTTGCCTTGACCTTCCTGAGCCTCATGTTCTTCGCTTGTCAAGTAGGGATAACATCTCTTATCTCACCACATTGTCACGAGGAATCCAAGGAAATATATGTAACCTGTGTAGCTCATTAAACAATAGGCTCTCAATAAATCTAACTTCCTGTACTCTTTCCTTCTCTCCCTTTTGAAAGTAGTCAGGATATAAATTATACATAAATAAATTACATGTTACACTGGAAATCCTCAGAAATGATTAATGTAACCAATAATAATTTTAATATTAATAATAGGTTACTCCAGCAGCACCATCCTAATTCTGACAATCAATCTACCTGCTCCAGCTTTGTCATCAGATAATATATAACGATTAAAGTTTATGCTGGAAAGAGGAGAATGCATGTGATTTCCCATTTTCAGATATTTTTAAAATCCTCTTTTACATCACCATACTCTGCTACAAACCATTACTTATGGTGCAGAGTGTAAGCAATATGTTTGCCGAGAAATGAAAGTCTGAGACGTGAATGGAAACACTGAAAAGCTACAAGCAGTATCTGAGTCTGAAAGTAAGGTTTGGAAGCACCGAGAATATGCTGGAAATGCTGATTTCTACTGCGCAGTATGCCAAGGAATGGAAGGGGCCTTCCTGGAGAGTGTGCCACATCATCCCCCCAGACCAGGAGAAACACACTGAGGCTAGGGGCTTGAAAGACAGAAATGACTAGAATATTTTGAGCCTAACTTCAGCTCAGGTATCTGCTAAGCTTTCTCCCTGACTTCTTTCAAAATTGAGTTTGTAAAAACACATCCTTGCAAGAACCCTTCATGCTCTCAGATTCTGTGAGTTGATTATTCCACATCCCTCTATGATTTAAATGGAAGCAACCAGAGGGGTTGTGAGGGTTGGCTCTGGAGCCAGAGTGGAGTATGGCATGTCTGCTCTTCCACCTGTTAACTGTGTTACCCAGAATCCATGACTTATCTCATGTGTACCTCAGTTTCCTCTCCTGGAAAATGAGGATCAGAATAAGGACTAACTAAGGTGATGTTTGCAAGGTCAGGGGCTCTGTTCCCGGCAGGCATTACACACTCAGTTGGGCATTTCTGGGTCCATGATTAAGTGCAGATCACAGAGAGGCATCCTGGCCTGAACTAGCAGCCAGCCACCAAAGCACCTTGTGGATTTATAGGATCCCATACTTCTTTCACCAGTCGAATTACTTATTCCTAAGTATAATGAGCTCTCCCTACACTGAGGTCAACCCCCAAATTTCACATCCTAAACCCTCCCCACCATGTCTGTACTTTGCATCTGCCTCATCTGCCCTGCCCTCTCCCCATGGAAGCATGCATGAGTTCTCCTTATATCAAACTAGATGCAAGGACCTGCTACTATGGGACCAGGGCTTACAGCAAATGGGGATCATTATGGGGAAGTAAAACACTACTACTTCATTTGTACATCCAAGTGGAGCATGTGGGTTTTGACTCCGACACAGCCGCTGTTAATGGAAGGGGAGAGGCAAAGGGAGAGAGGAACTGAATATTTGGTGCCTGTTTAATGCTAAAAACTATAGAAATTTTTACACACCTTAATCCCTAAGTCAACACAGCAAACCCTCTTACCTAGTTTTACAGATGAGGAACATAATCTCAGAGGTGGTTGTTGGCATTCCCAAGGCAAACAGCTAGTGAGGAAACTGAGGTTAGCACCTAGAGGATCATTCTATCTAATAAAAGAGTAATATGCAAATTAATCATCACTCCACAACAAAGATGGCGGTGCCCATAGTGGCTTGGCAGGACACTGGCAGCATCACCCCAGCAATGTGAGCCCAGCAGGCAAGTGGGTCCCAAAAGCAGCACCCACCAGGACCTGCTGGGAAGTCGCTGCGGTGACCGGGGAGCAGGCAAGTGGGGGTGCAGGCAGCACCCAGCAGGGCCTGCTTGACCATCCCCGTGACGTGGAGCAGGCAGGCCCCGCAGAGAGCAGGGAACCACGGGGAGTGGGCCCAAGCCATCAGTAGCACATCCCCTGAGGGCTCCCGAATTGGGGAGGGTGCAGGTTGGGCTGAGGGACCTCCCCCTCTGCCCCCCCGCCCCCCATGCATGAATTTCATGTAGTGGGCCTCTAGTAAGGTCATAACAGGGAATCCTACAGAGTTCCAAGAGTCACAGTTCTTAAATCTACTTTGCAAACCCCTCACCCACTAAGAGCTAACCAATAAGTAGTGCCTGCTCCATCCTATGACCTACCATTGTAAGTTTTCCTGTACCAAACTGAAAAGCACAGAGCTCCCAGTCCCCCCTGGTCCAGCTCCCTCTGCATTTGTAGGTTGGTCAGAAGCCACCAGGGGGAGCCCTTGCATTAAGAGCAAAGGGGATTTGACAGCTAATTATCAGCTGGGGCTGGGAGTAGGGCTCTGTGTTCTCACCAGAGCTTCTGCAGAGGATTCCTCATTGTATTGCTTGCTAATGTATACAAGACATCCTTGCCTTTGACTGGAGTGAGGATAGGGTGTGTAGACAGTGACTGGGTGCCTTTGGCCTGCCCCTCGTTTAGCTTGGAGGAGTGGACTCCACTCTGATTATGAGCAGAGCCCACAAGGCGGCGTGGATCCAATTGTGAGTCATGAAGTCAGTGTGGTGGGGTGTGCTGGCCATGAATTTTTTAAATGAAATGGCACATCATGGCTCAGAAAAGGAGAGAAACTGTCAGTGTGACGACACCCGAAGTTAGAGTGATTACATTTTGAGAAATTTTTATTTTAGTATGTGTATATGTGTGTCTGTCCTGAGTCATGATGTAAAGGCTCTATCTTGCTGTGAGTCATTAATTATTCAAATACACTGACCTAAAAAGCTAATTTAAAATCCAGATTCCCAGACCCTAGACCAGAACTGAATCATGTTGAAACCTGTATTCTCAATAGATTCGCTGACAGCTGTGATGATGAGCAGCGATGGGGACCACCTGTTAGAGGAAACGGGCACACGCTGTGCCAGCTCCTCACCTACCACCACCTTCTCGCCCTTGCACGGGGCAGGAGAAGCTTTGTCAGCAGCTTGGCCCTAACAAAGTATGAAAAGTCCCACGTGGGTGGGGGCAGCCCATGGCAGGCAGTAGACACAGCAATGGTTCCACACTGTGCCAGCTCCCAACCCCCAGGACCGGGGTGAGCTCTGGGAGACCTGGGAGCTGAGGGTTGGGTTTCCAGCACCAGCTCTGTCAGAACAAACAAAAGCAAAAACAAAATCACTTTAGAGTCAGCCAGACATGGGTTCAAATCCTGATGCTTCTATTTTTTAACCTGTGTGACCAGGGGTGGGTTATAAGGTCTCTCTGAGCCTCGGTTCCCTCATCTTTTAAAGGGGGATCATAGCCCTTCCAGGATTATGGTCAGATGGAAGTATGACAATGTACCCCAACGCTTAGATAGCGCCTGGCCAAAAACAGATGCTCCATTATGGCCGCTCCCCCTCTGGCCTCCAGGAAATCGCCCTGGGATTTAGGCACGCTCTGTCCCCTTTGTAGCCATCCAATGGGCGGGGATAGGCCAAGGCTGTCACTGATGGTGATTACATTGTCCAGCTGAGTGTTGTGTACTAACAAGAGCCCTGCGCCCCATTCCGCACTGACTCTCCCGCCTGGGCACAGTGAACTCCCCTGGAGAGTGCCTGCTGGGGAGCAGTGGGCAGAGAGCCTCTTGCCCACAAGGGCAGGACAGGGGGTCTCCCTCTCCCCCCTGCAGGCGCCTGGTCTTGGGAAGCTGGGCCATGGATTGCCCGGCCAGTGAAGGGATTGCTCCGGCCCCAGCCCCGGGAGAGGGAGGAGCCGCCGCCCAGGTGGGGCAGGTGCGCAGCCTGGGCTCAGGTGTGTCCCGGGACAATGATTGCTCCCTGGCCAGCGCAGGCGCCGCAAAGGGTTCCCTGGGCCCCAGGATTCAGCTCTGGGAAGCTGGGTTTGTGTCCCAGACTCTGCCACGGAGGAAAGCCATGGACGGGGTAAGGCGTGGGGCTCGGTTGTCGTCTTCTCTGTGTCGGTCTCACCGGGTCTAGTCCCTCCCAACGGAGAGCCGCGGGGAAAGGCGTCCCCGCTCCCCCTCCTCGGGGTGAGGAGCTGACACCTCCTGCGTTAGTGCAGCGCCGCTCCTGCCGGGCTTGCTCTTGGGAAAGTGGGACTGAAGCAGGTTGTACTGTGTCCTGTGCCACCTTGGAGAAGCGAGGGTAAGGGGACAAGAGTTCCTGGGGACCTGGGGACGGTGGCGTGAGGGACCCCAGCGGGCATCCCGCCGGCTAGGTTTCCAACTGGTTCCCCAGCCTGGTCTGGGAGCCTGCTGGCTTCTCTCGGTTTGTGTTTGCCCTTGTGGCCTGTCTCCTCCTGGTGGTGCGTGGGCGCCCTGGGCAGAGGGTAGAAGGCAGAAGGCAGGACTGCCATGCTTATGGCTTTTCAGTGCACTCTGCTCCTCACTCGCTGTGTGGCCTCAGGCAAGGGAGTGGATCCTCCTGCGCCCTAGGGTTCCTGCTGCTGAAGTAGGATTGTGGGCAGTTTTCATTCAAGGTCTTTTCCTATAACTTATCCCTGGTTTATATCCATTAGCCTTCCGTGAAATGTGCTGTTTACAACTAAGTTGTTTAGTTTACAGTTAAGTGAGGATTTAGTGTACGACTAGTGAGTTACTAGTTTGTGAGATTATCCAAGGTGCTTTCTATGGGAAAGTGCCCAGCACAAAGCCGGGGGAGGGGGAAGTCCCTTCCTTGCAGCGCGCTGCTTGCATAGTTGGAGAATTCTTTCGCCTGACTGGCCACATCTTGCTTTTTCCTTCTTCAGTTTTCCACTTCTATTTCTCCAATAAATCAGTTTCTTTCTGGGATGGGGGTGGGTGGGTCAGAGGTGTGTTTTGCTTCCATAACCTCTTTATCATGCATTTGGAATGAAGCTGTTTTCTGCTGTGAATCATGCATCTTCCCTCAGAGGCTTGGCTTCAAATGGAGACAGGACCCTTTCAGTGCTGTCCCTGTGGCCCAGGGCGTGGGACTCTCTCTCTGTGGCCGATCACTCCAGTGCAACCAGCTGAGCTTTGGAAAAGAGTGAGCAAGGGCAAGCTGCTTTCATCTTCCCTCCTCAAATCCCCTT
>NW_006294339.1:4771387-4792487 GCF_000327345.1 Myotis davidii | reverse complement strand
CACACACACACACACACACACACACCTTGCAGTTTAGCAACCTTCGTAAAGCTCCTCATTCATGGAAAAATGTGAAGCTGAATAAATAGGTTTGGTGTGGTTGTAGGAAAAAGAAACGGACGTATAGTTTGCCCTTTCTGATGTTCCAGGATGTGCACTGGCATCCACTATTTCAGTTCATCTGCATGGCAATACAGCGAGGTCAATGCCATTTGCATTTGCTCTGTTTTGTTTGTTTTGAGCGAGAGAGGAAACTGGTGGTCAGAAGGTTATCACTTGCTCAATATCACACAGCTGGCCAGTAGCAGGGCTGGAGCGTGACCTTAGATCTGTCAATAACAAATACTGAGTGTCAGTTATAAGCCAGGCATCACTAGCAAGGATTACAATAGCAAAGCAGGTAGAATGTTAGGCAATTTAGAGAAAAATGTACAAAAGGGCATGTTAGCTAACAACATTTTTATGGGCTAAGCTAATGTGGTTCTGCAACTTTTTCTGCTCAGAGAAAGGGAAAATGATTGAAAGAGAAATATGGGTTATTTCTCATTTTAAAAGGGGGATTTTGTGTTTGTTTTTTTTTTTAAGTCAGCAGGGAAGGGCTTAAGGATAGAGAGGCAGTGGGAGAGGCTGCTGTTTTAAGAAAGGCATGGCTGTGAGATGACTTTAGGGCAGACACTTGAAGGAGTGAAAGAGTTGATTATGTGGATATCTTAGGGAAGGACTCTTAGGGAGAGATTTAAGCACATGTAAAGGCTCAGAGCAGAAGCTTGCCTGGTGTGTTCAGGGAGCAATAAAATGGCCTGAAAGGCCACAACGGAGAGAGTGGTGGGAGGCAGTATCAGCCGGGTAGGGCCCTGGAGACCATTGCAGGAACTTCACATTCCTCCCTGAGTGAGATGGAGAGCACCTGAGTGTTGTGAGTAGCACGTGGAGATCCCATTTATATTTTACAAGGATCATCTGGCTGTTGTTGTGAAAACAAATGATGAGAGAGAGCAAGGCTAGAAGCTGTCTGACCAGGTAGGAGGTTGTTGTCGAAATCTAAGAAGGTGGGCATGGTGGCTCAGAACAGAGTCTTGGCAGTGAAGGTGGCTAGAAATGGTCATATTCTGGTCAGAAAAGGTCGAGTCAACAGTATTTGCTGAAGCCTGGGACAAAAATAATGTGAAAGAAAGGGACTTGCAGGTGCGAAGCCTGGGCACCTGGAAGAATTGACATTTATCGAGATGATTTAAGATAGAACAGGTTTGCTCAGCCGGCATGGCTCAGTGGTTGAGCATTGACCTTTGAACAAGGAGGTCATGGTTTGGTTCCCGGTCAGGGCATATGCTTGGGTTGTGGGTTCGATCCCTAGGTCCCCATTGACTAGGCAGCTAGTCAATGATTCTCATCATTGATGTTTCTCTCTCTCTCCCCGATCCTTTCCTCTTTTTTTTTAATCCTCAAATGCTTCCTTTTATTAGATAATCCCTTCCTCTTTGAAATCAATAAAAATATATTAAAAAATGAAAAAGATGGAACAGATTTGCAGAAAGATCAGGAATCAGCTATATTCACAGTAAGTTGGAAGGTGAGGGTCCAAGTAGGCAGTTGGATATTTGGGTTTATAGTTCAAGGAGAGGCCCAGGCAGGAGGTATGATTAAGACACTAGATTATCATCATCTTCTAGCATGATGTTGGGTGCACCCGAGTGTTTAGTGTATGGGAGAGTAGAGTGCCCTGGGATTAAGATCAGACGGTCAGGGGTGAGGCTTCCTGTGAGTTACAAAGGCATTTCTGAGAAGGGAAAAAGGGAAGATCATCAGTCACAATTCCAAAAAAATGGCCACCTCCCTTTCGTTTGTGCACAGAGACTGGACTGCACTGGACTGTGTTGTTTAGTACTTGATGGTGAAACATTAAGTGGCCTGTACACCTGCAGGGCTGACACCAGGACAGTCCTACCCAGCAGCACTGGCTCCAGCACTGACCCATTGTTAGCTTCCCATGGAGTCAAGCTCTACTCCTTCAAACTGTGTAACCACAATCTCCACAGGAGTGCTGGTTCTAACAGGTGAAATTGGTCATGTCACTCCCCTGCTGTACCCACTTCAGTTGTTCCCCATTGCCTGTGGGGTAGAGCCCAGCCCTTTCACCTGGCTTACAAGGCCAAGGTGCTCTGGTACCTGCCCTATGTGCTCCCATTCCGCCCCCTGACCCCACATCGCTTGTGTTCCAGTCTGTTATTGCTGCACGCATACTCCCTTTCGAATGCTTAGTTTCACTTCATTTAAGACCCAGTTAAGATATTGTGACTCAGTTAAGTCACAATGGGTCTTCCTTCACCTTGCATGTCTCCAGCCCTTTGAAAGGACCAAGGTCTGGACTATGAGATCCCGGAAAGAAAGGACTCGGCTTTGCTCACACAGGCAGGACAGACTGGTGCTTAAATGCATGGACTGAGGCAGCTGGACTGGTTTCATTTTCTGGATCTGCCATTTACTAGCTGTTCAGCTTTGAGAAAGTTACTTCATCTCTTTATGCCCCAGTTACCTCATTTGTAAAGATAGAGCATAATATTCACCTCTTAGCCATCAACTGAATTTTTATACAAAGAGCTTAGAATAGCTCAATGAGCTCGAAAGGTAGACTACATACTAAAAATCACATTAGTTGTAGTAATAATAAATGGACTGTTAGGGGTTGAACTGGGTCCCATCCCACCAAATCCATATGTTGAAATCCTAACCCAGTGGTTCTCAACCTGTGGGTCGTGACCCCTTTGGCAGTCGAACGACCCTTTCACAGGAGTCACCTAAGACCATCCTGCATATCAGATATTTACATTATGATACATAACAGTAGCAACATTACAGTTATGAAGTAGCAACGAAAATAATTTTATGGTTGGGTCACAACATTAGGATCTGTATTTAAAGGGACAGAAGGTTGAGAACCACTGTCCTAACCCCTGTTACTCAGAAGATGGCCTTCTTTGCAGATTGCGTCTTTACAGAGGTACTCGAGTTAAAGTGAGGTCATTAGGGAAGACCTAACCCAATATGACAGTGTCCTTATGCAAAGGAAGACATAGAGATACACATAGGGGGGAGGCAGTGTGAAGATGCAGGGAGAGCCCCTGTGAACATGAAGACAGTCATCCACACCCAGGGAGAGAGGCCTGGAGCAGAGGCTCCTTCAGCCCTTTGGAGGAACCAACCTTGATCTGGGACCTCCAGCCTCTAGAACTGTGAGACTAAAAATATCTGTTGTTTAAGCCACGACATCAGGGGTACCTTGTACGGCAGGCCTGGCAACGTCAGGCTTGGAACTTATCAGCAAATTAAAAGAATTAATGAAAATACTCAGGGCAGTGCCTTTCCCCCATCAACCTGGGAGGTACCTCATTTGTACCATGTTGTTATTTTGACCTCGCCACAATGACAGGTGTGTTTAGCTCTTTAGAGAAGAAATCGGAGAGGTGTTTATTACCAGGTAGCACGGAAAACACACAAGGGATGGAAATAATCTTAGGACCTGGGTCAGTATTTATTTCTCCCTGATCTTGCATTTATTTCTCTCTTGCATTGGGTTTTTCTCATCTGTAAAAATCTAAATTAGCAAATTCTTGAGATGGTTTTTAAAGATTAGTTCAAACCTTTGGTTAGGACATGCTAAAAACAGAGGAGTTACAGATAATATGCTTCATAAATAATAAGCAATTTTGGATCACAATGCTGGAAAAATTTAAAGTTTTACTTCTTACTCTGCAATATTATTATTACTGATTTTATCTTCTATATTCTGTAGATGAGGCACAATCGGGATCCAGACATCTCTGACTCGGGAGTCCCCATTAACTCTTAGTTGGGTTCCTCTTTATGATCATAACTAGTTGCCAGTGCATGAATTCATGCACCTTGAAAGAAACTGTGGACCACCAGGCTGCAGTGGGCACAGGGGCGGGTCTCAGCCCATTCTCTATGCCCCTGCCCAGCCCCTCCTGCTGCAGCCCTGGTCCCCTATCAGCCAGCAGCCCTGCTCCTGCTGCCTCTGCTCCCATGCTCTGATGGTACCGCCTCACTCACACCCACTGATGGCACAGAGCAGTTGGGGCCCATGCCAGCAGTGGGTGCAAGCAGGGCCAGCACCATCAACGGGATCAGCTGATCACCCCTCAAGAGGAAGGGGAGGTGGAGAAGCCCTGAGGGGTGATCAGGGCCAGCAGCCGCCGCTAGCAATCCGGACTGGTGCCAGGCACCGGCAGCAGGTGCAAGCGGCAGCACCAGCTGTGGCTGTGAGCAGGACCAGCACCGGCAGCAGGTGCAAGTGCCGGGTGGGACCACGACACACGGGAGCAAAGAATTTTCAGTAACCACCAGAAGCTTGCCCCAATGATAGCGACTGGCACCGTCTTGGTCTGGCACCCACGCTCACCTGCTCCACCATCCCGCCGCAGCTGACACCCACCATGTTCCATGCTCTGCTGCCTGCTGCCAATGCCAGCCATGTTCCACGCATGACCCCTGGTGGTCAGCACATGTCATAGTGACCAGTTCAGTTGTTCTGCCATTTGGTCTATTTGCATATTAGCATTTTATTATATAGGATGAGAAGAATATTAGACACATGTTTTTACAAATGTTCTAAATCAGAAGACCAGAATCTGAATCTAGGTCTGTCATTCACTTATGTGACCTTGAACAAGTCAGTCATCCTCTCTGAGATTTAGTTTTCTTATCTAAGTGTGCCTAATGAAACCTATTTGATATTTCATCTATGAATGCAAATCAGGCCTGATTCTAAGTGCTTTATAGAGGGTTGGGCGAAAATAGGTTTACAGTCGTGAGTACAAAAAATACAAAGTTTATTCTTGTATTATCATTCATTTATTGTATTATGTATTATTATTAACCTACTTGTGCCTACCCCTGTATGTGTTAACTCACAACAGCAGCTGTAGGGTAGGCACTGCCATTAGATAGGTGGGTGCTTCCCTTGAGAAACCCAGAGAGGTTGAATAACTTTCTGAAGGTCACACAGCCAGCAGGTGGTGGCTCTGAGATTCAAACCCAGAAGCTGAAGATTTAGAGGACAGATTCCATAAGAGGGCCTCTCTCCCAGAAACTGTAGAAGAGCAGACTCAGCCCTTGGAAAGCACAGAGCTAGCTGTAAATGGACAGGCACCCACCACACCAGCGCCATGAAACCTAAGGACACAACTTTCCTCTCAGCCTCTGCTTGGAAAGACAAAAGCAGTTTTGACCACATACAACCCCAGGGCAAATGGTAGAGTCAAGACATTCTGTCCCTCAAGTTTCTCTCTCAGAAAAGGTATCCCTTCAGAGTAGGCAATGCATTAACAGTGAAAAACAGCCATAAATCTCCCAACAGAAACACAGCCTGGCAATGCCCTCCATCTACAAAGTTGTTTCAGCATATAGCTGCAAGTGTTTGAGTGCTTTCCAATGAACGCTTTAACCTATCAACAGGTGGAGGTGTTCATCCCTACCCCCTGGGTGTAAACCCTCTGTCTTCAGCATTGCTAAAGAGATACTGACTCTTAGCTTCATGAGACTGAGTCAGTAGAGAATATTCAACCTGAAGACTCACTGTTGGGAATGTGTGCTGTGTTCTGCTCCAGCCCAGGAGTGCAGGGGAGCTGGGAGCTGAGAAGGGATTCCAGGCATTGCCTTTTCTCGTCACCAGCACTAGATGAGAGAGGGCCATGCATACCCAGAGGGGGCTGTGTAGTACTGGTTAGAAGCATGGGCAAGAGTACCAGAGGTTCAAGTTCAAACTCCACCCCTTGAGACATAAATTTCTTGAACTTCAGCTCTCCTATCTGAAAAGTTGGAATCATAATATCTTGGTTTATATCTTAGTAAAATGGTTCCCACATTGACATGAGTTGTGTTCCCCTGGGTCAGTTCTCCCACCTAGAAGAGTAGGTAAAGTGTTGTTTAGAACCGACCTTGGCCCTGGAGATGACTCCATGTGACTTTGGGCATGTCTTCAGAATCTTCACCTGCAAAATGATACAGAGAATAACGATCTTCAAATACCACCCTGACTTCTGATATTCAAAGATTTTATAGTTAAACCTATTATCAAAGGAGAATTTCTGGTTCATGAGGGAGGAGGTTAAGATTAATAGTGGTTATTTTATTTACTAGAGGCTTTGTGCATGAATTCATGCACAAGTGGGGTCCCTTGGCTTGGCCTGCAAGATTGGGCTGAAACCAGTTCTCCGACATCCCCTGAGGGGTCCCAGATTGTGAGAGGGACAGGCCAGGCTGAGGGACCCCACTGGTTCATGATTGGGGCCAGGGAGGGATGCAGGAGGGCTCCAGGGCATGTCTGGCCTGTCTAGCTCAGTCCTGATCTGCCAGACACCAGCAACAAGCTAACCTACTGGTCAGAGCGTCTGATGCCTGGTGATCAGTGCACGTTATAGAGAGTGGTTGAGCAGTCTTAGCATATTATTAGCATACTAGAGGCCTGGTGCACAAAAATTTGTGCACTCAGGGGGGTCCCTCAGCCCAGCCTGTGCGCTCTCATAGTCTGGGACCCCTTGGGAGATGTCCACCTGCTGGCTTAGGCCCGCTTCACGGGGGACTGGGCTTAAGCTCACAGACATCCTTCTGGCAGCCTGGGAGCTCTCGGGGGATGTCTACTTGCCAGTGGGGAGCAGGCCTAAGCTGCAGTCGGACATGGGGTGCCTGGCCAGCCTGGATAAGGGGCTGAGAGACGCTTTTAGGCTGGCCACACCACCTTCAGGGTGGGGGCTCCCCACTGGGGTTCCTGGCCAGCCTGGGTGAGGGGCTGATGGCTGTTTGCAGGCTGGCCACAGCCCCTTCATGGTGGGGGTCCTCACTGGGGTGCCTCGCTAGCCTGGGTGAGGGGGTGAGGGACATTTTTCAGGCTGGCCACACCCCCTTCAGGGTGGGGCTCCCCACTGGGGTTCCTGGCCAGCCTGGGTGAGGGGCTGATGGCTGTTTGCAGGCTGGCCATGCCCGTGGGCTGGAAGCAGGTATCTGGGATTTATTTATCTTCTATAATTGAAACTTTGTAGCCTTGAGCAGAGAAAACAGCCATCAAGGCAGGCGGGAAGCCCCATGACTTTCAAGGCATGTGTTGAGATGGTGGCATCACTAGATAGTGGGTTCCTGAGGAATATGAAAAGCAGAACCCTCTCTCATGTCAGACATATAGTGCATTACGGGGCGGGGGGAGATCTTCAGGTTAAGCCACTGAGATTTAGGAGTTACTTGATTACAACAAATCCTAACCTGTCCTGACCACTATACCCTGAAGTTTTCTTTTTGAAGCATGCATCTTAGTTTTCTATTACTGCTATAACAAATTATCACAAACATGGTGGCTTAGTGCACCACAAATTCATTCTCTGGCAGCTCTCAACGTCAAAAGTCTAAAATGGGTCTACAGAGCTAGTTCCTCCTGAGGCTCTAGGGAAGAGCCCATTTCCTTTTTTTCAGCTGCCTTTTTTTTCAGCTTAGAAGCCACCTACAGTCGTTGGTCCATGGCCCCTTCCTTCGGCTTCAAAAGCAGCAGCATTTCTTTCTCTCTGACCTCTGCTTCCATCCTTACATCTTCCAAACTCTGATTTTCTTCCCTCCCTCTTAGAAAGACCCTTAATTATTTTGCAACCACCTGGATAATCCAGGATAATTTTCCCATATCAAGACCTTTAACTCAATCACACTTTCAAATCCCCTTTTACCATGTCAGGTAACATATTCACAGTTTCTGAGGATTAGGGTATGGGCATCTTTGGGAGGGGCTGTTATTCAGCCTATCATAGTCCTAGCCTATCCTGACTATTATTCACCACAGATTTGTTGGGTTGCTTTTTGTTTGTTTGTTTGTTTTTCAGAGCATATATCACAAATTGTAAAAAAAAAAAATAATAATGATAAATAAAAATTGTGTACTAGTAAATATCGATTTAATTTCTCCCACTCTAAGAAAAGGAAGTGCCTATTTCTTATTCACTGTTCTCTCTCCTGGTGGCTTAAATGATTAAATAACTACAAAGACGATAATAGCTAATATTTGAGGGGCTGGGCACTTAGTTCTTCCTGTGAATAATATAATTTAATCTGTACAACAGCCTGGAAAAGATAAGTAACATGACTTCTCCTGTTTTCAAGTGGAGAAAACGAACCTGGGTAGGTTTCAGTAACTAGCCCCTAAAACCACTCGACTACTAAGTGATAGATCTGGACGTTGCCCCAAATCTGTCTGACCCCAGAGGTTTTTTTCATTTAACAGGTAAGGTATCAAGGGCCCATGAACTAAAACACAATTTAGATCACCCTAAAATCGCTGACTTTAATAAGAAAGATACATAAAAATAATATAATTGTGATATAATGTAACAATTATAATGTAATCTGAATAATGATATTATTTTCTGAGAGAGCAGAGATGGAAAATGGTGAAACTTGACCTGAGAGTCAGACTTTCTGAAGGGAGGTAATTTCTGATCTCAGCTTTAAAGGATGGAACAGGTTCACCAGGTGGTGGGTGATGCAAGAGGGAAAAGCATCCCAGACCTAGGGAGCAGCATATACAAAAGAACCGAGGCAGGAAATAGCAGGTGTGTTTGGAGACAATGGCAGAAGAGAAACATGGGGACATGTGTGCCCTGCTGAGGACCACATCCTCCACCCAGCACTGGACCAATACAAGGGTGAGAACTGGGGGCGGGGGCGGGGGAGGGTGGAGAGGGGTGAGGGGAGGATACAGCAGACACTGAGTCCACTGAGCCTTCCTCCTCTTCAGATTGCTCATGAGCCAGTGGGTATGTGTTAGAGAATTCCCCCTCTTTTCTCCTCAGCCTCCATGAGGCTTATTCATTCTTAATTCATTAATTTCTCATGAATATTTTGAGTGCCCACCATGTGGTGGATGCTGGGTTAGACATTGAAATCCCCAGCTAATTGTTCCTTCTCTTTGGGATGCCAATTCTAAGGATCAACTGCTCCTTCCATCTGGAAAATACTTTTGTGTCAGATTGACATCATCCTATATAATAAAAGCCTAATATGCAAATCAACCAAATAGTGGAATGATCGGTGGAAGGACCGGTTGCTATGATGCACACTGACCACCAGGGGGCAGATGCTCAATGCAGGAGCTGCCGCCAGCCTTCAGGCCCCAAGCCAACCAAGGTGGATGCCAGTGGGGGCTCCCCCAATCGCCCTGCCAGTTGCCCCACAGATGGGCCCTGATCACCAGCCAGGCCTAGGGGCCCTACCCATGCACAAATTTCATGCACCAGTCCTCTAGTTTATACATATTTAAAGGAATTGTCTTGAATCTATGTTACATTGTGGTTATTTTTTAATTTTTATTCTATTCCAAGTATCCTCATATTTCATTTTATTTGATATAAGAATCTCGTAAGGTAGACAGGACAAATGCAATTATTTACATTTTAAATATTAACCAAAAAAAGAATGGATTTTATACCTTCAGTTGTCCAACAAGGTGTTTTGTGGGTTGTTGCTGTGTGTGTGTGTTTTTTCAATAAGGTGTCATAGCTAACTTTTTCAGGCCATGGTAAGTTCTGTATGAAATAATTTCTATATAGTACTATAAGATTGTGGTTAACACATTTCATGTATGCATGCTCATTTGAGCAATACGAATTGATTAACTGTTTGCTCTGTGAGCAGTAACAAGTTAGACTCAGGGATTTCTAATCCTTAGCACAAACTTTCAAAACCAGAGCATACAGATGAACAAGTTGAGGCTCTAAATCACCTCCCAGTTTTCATCTTTCTTCTCTCAAAACAATGCAGTTGTGTAGGATTCTTCTTTTTGCCAGCCCCACCTCAAATCAAAGCCCTGTGATTTCCTCTTGTCAATCAATACAAAGAAAAATCTCAGTTCATGTTCAACGAAGCTGTGCATTTTAGTTGGCAGAGCCTGCCTCTTCTGCCCTTCAATTATTCTGGCTGTGGTTACCTCAAGCTGGTGTCACTGGGCTGATCAATTCCATGCCATCTCTATCTAGTTGCCTTTGTCAATTTTTTCCTTGCTAGAGTCCCCTTTAGTATTTTGCAGATTAAGATGACAGTAATAAGGGAAACTTTCAGGACAGAGTGTGAAATGGCTGTATGGATTGAATTTGACCAGGTCTTGTGCTGCTGTCCATTGTTCTGAACTGACTTTGGTGGCTGGACTAGATGGGTGCAAGGTGGAAAATGGGGAGGGGAGAAAGAGGGCAGTTTTGTAGAACAAAACATGAGTAGAACCAATGGGGTCAAGTGGAGTGAAAGCCACAAGAAACCCTATGGATACTTGATGTCAGTGAAGGAGAGGGGGGCCAAAATGGAGGCACTTTGATTATTGGAAACGTAAAGTGCCACCCTACCAGAACTGACAACATTTTCCCATCTGAAACCATCAGCCAATTACTGCTGTACTTATTTCTGAAACATGTACTCTTGTCACAGGTAACCATTTCATCACTGCCAAAACCACCATGATCATCATGAACATCATTGTTCCTCTCCTCCTCTTCCTCCTCCTCCCCCTCCTCAGTCTCTTTATCCACATCACAACTACTTTTATCAAAATATCATTATGTGGGCCTCCTTTGTACCAGGCACCCAGCCAGGGGTGATGTCCATGACAGTCCTATGATGTGAATAGTTGTATCCCCATTTTACTCATTGGGAAATAGGGGACAGAGAATGGAAATACTAGCCTCGCCAGAACTTAGAGAGAGGATTCCAACCGAAGACTTTTCAACCCTAAAGCCCATGTTCTTTGCCCTACTGCTGCACTTAATGTAGTCTGGGCAGGAAGGGAAAGATGGAAAAGACACTAACAGTGTAGTGAACAGCGCAGAGAGAAGTGCAGGGACCACCACCTCTCACCGCATTCCTGACAGAAGGTGTCCTCTGCTGTTGAGCTGAGTCAATCAAGACAGCTATTTTTCAGAAAATAAGGGAAATGAGCATTCCAGGCAGAGGATGAAATGTGTGCAAAAGCATAGAGTCCCATGCCCTAACCGGTTTGGCTCAGTGGATAGAGCGTTGGCCTGCGGACTGAAGGGTCCCAGTTTCGATTCCAGTCAGGGGCATGTACCTTGGTTGCAGGCACAGCCCCAGTGGGGAGTGTGCAGGAGGCAGTTGATCGATGTTTCTCTCTCATTGATGTTTCTAACTCTATCCCTCTCCCTTCCTCTCTGTAAAAAATCAATAAGGTAATTAAAAAAAAAAAAGCATAGAGGCCCTCATTGCTTCCGCAAATAGTTACTGTCCTCTCTGCCCCAGGTGATAGGTCAGGAAACCCAGGGGTGAATCAAAGAGAGAGAAATGAATGCCTCCTTACAGTGAATGAACCAGAGGACATAAGATAAGAAGCTTTAAGAACAGTAAGTATTTAGAGGGGATGTGAGAAGAAAAGAGGCTATTAATCCCACACCTGTACGGTGTTTTACAGTGCATTTCCACATGCCTCGTACAAAGCAGGTACTCAACTAACTATTGAGTGAATGACTGAATGAGTGATCTCTGTTGTCCTTTAAAACAGCCCATTTTCTTGTAATTTCCATGAGGACAGGGAGCACTTGTTCACCACCATCTGATACAGATGACTGACATTTGTTGACTGAATAAACTACTGACTGAAAAGGCAGGTAGGAAGGCTAGACAGAGATTACTGTCAATTCACCCTCTTATGCAAGAAGCATTAGTTGACACTCAGCTATTAATAAGCATATCCATTTCACAGGTAGGGAAGAGATATTAAGTGGCAGCCTCAAAACACACATTTAGGTTCCACAGATGTGGAACCCAGGCCTCTCCTATCTGTTTTTCTGCTACAGCACACAGTTTCCCTGTACCAGTAAATTCATCAATTTATGGTTGCCTCCAAGGGCCACGGATGCTTCTTTCCTAGGAAACAGCTGGGCTGAAAACCGTGCTGCTGGCTCACAGCTGGCACCCTCCCAGGTGGAGGAAATTGGGAGCTGCTGCTGGGAGTCCTTGTCAGGGATTGCTGTGTAACCGATTGCTGCTGCAAACCTCTTTCACACGAGGCTCTGGCTTCGCTGACTCTTTGAGTGGAGAAAATCCTGAGGTGTGGCGAGTGGATCAGCAGAATGCATGTTCAGAAAGCACAAAGACTGCTGCACATCAGCTTTGACTGAAGACATTTTGTCCCAGATGAAGGGCATTGCAAATACTCGTTAGTTGCATTTATGGACTGTTTGGGGGCCCAAACTGAGGCTGTGTGTAGTCTGTTAGAAGGAACTGGGGGATGGAGGTCTGAAGGTCTAGGTCAGCCATTTATGAGCTCTTGAATCTTAGGTCAGCACTGTGGCCCCTCCAGCTTCCCTTTCTTCGTCTGTGAAAGGGAATTCGTCGCTTCTCCCAGCACTGTGGAAGCCCAAGCGAAAGAATGCATGAAAGGGTCCAACCCAGTGTGGGCGAGGGAAAAGAGCTTGAGTTTGGGAATGAGATTTGATTGTTAAATCTAAATTTATCTCTGAATAATGATGCAAACTTTGACAGTGCTAATAATAACAATAATAATAACTGGCATTATAGAAAATAGGTTCAAGGCCCTGTGCTGAACACATGGGTTGTCTAAATTAACAGGCATCAATAGAGTAAATACTATTATTGTTGCTGTTTTATTGATGAGAAAAGTGAGGTGATGGAGGTCAAGTTCAAACACTAGTTGAAAGGGAAAGGGTCAGGATTCCAACACAGCTGGTCTGATTACAAAGTCACCATGTGGTTGCTAATCTCTTAGCTAACCTGCTCTCTCTCCAGGCCTTAGTTTTCTTATTTACCAAATGGGGTTAATAATGCCTGCCCTGCCAGGCTGTGGGGAGACCCTGAGGTTGTTTCTGAAAAGCACTGATCACAGTGCTGCAGGCTGTATGAATGGTGCCATGTGGTGGCACCACAGTGGCCATGAAGGTAGAGACGGTGATGGCAGTGATGGTGGCACAACAGATCTGAAAGATGACTTTCATTGCTATTGTTGAGAAGGAAGGTCCTGCATAGATAGAAAGCCAGACAGAAGCTGCTCTCTCTTCTTTCAAATCACAACAAAATCATCTAACACCTGTGAAAGCTGTCTCCGTTGCATTTAGAATGGTGTCTTTGATTTCTCTGACTGTTTCTGCAGGCAGCTGGGACTCTCGTATAAAAAACAAATCTAAGAAATCGACATGGCCACGTTGGCTACAGCGTTTACATCATACGGTGTAGGGTGAAAGCAATAAAGTGGCTCAAAGAAGGTATTCAGGCCTTCTATTTTCAGTGTTCAGTAAATTGCACCTGAAATAAAACTGTCATAAACCCAAAGGACACTGAGTGACTGTTCCGTCTGGCGTGCGAGAGGGCAGCCCGGAGAGCAGGAAGCCCTGCAAATAAGGACGCTCTGTGGTTGAATTTTCCAACGTGCTGGCAGCCAGTGTCCTGTGAGCTTTCCCGTTTCTCGGCCCCGAGGTTCAGTGCCAATGAGCGTCAAGCAGGGGAAGTGTGTAGGGGAGGCCAGTCTGGGGTAGGCTGAGGGCTGGCCCTGGGCAGAGACCATAAAGTCTGGCTACAGGCCCTTAGCCCCAGGCTATTCACTCAGTCAAACTTGAGCCACTCTGCTGGGATCTGCATTTTGAACTTGGCCTCTGAGAAGGTATGGCCCAATTTTCCCTTGGCGGCCCTCACCCCCACCATAAAATGCAGCTAACTGGCAACATTTTAGTTTCTTGAAGTGTTCTTGAACCCATTGTGGTTTTGGGTGGGTTGTGTTGGTTTTTTGTTGTTTTTTTTTTTGAATTTTTGGTTTTCTGATTTTCCAGAAGACGTCATAAACCTCACTTGTTTGACATGAACAGCTGTCCACCTTTGTTTTTCTCTGTGCTTGAGCATTTCTGAGCAGGCCCATGCCTTGAGTGAGGGGGTAGGGAAGTTGCAAAATACCGATTTCTAATGCACCATCTTGCCTGGCAAGTGGTTGAATGTCGACCTATGAACTAGGAGGTTATAGTTCAATTCCCAGTCAGGGCACATGCCAGGTTGTGGGCTCAATCCCCAGTAGGGGACATGCAGGAGGCAGTCAATCAATGGTTCCCTCTCATGACTGATGTTTCTGTCTTCCTCTCCCTCTCCCTTCCTCTCTGAAATTAATTTAAAAAATAAATAATAATGCACCGTCTCCCTATTATAGAGCCCAGAAGGTATTTTGAACCATAAAAATGCAAATGTGTGTTGCTAAGTTTGTCTTCAATGGATTACAGGGCCTTTTGGGATATAGCCTCACCCCCTTTCTCACCCTCCCTTTCTCCCACTTCAGCCATAATCCCCACCTGGCAAACCCAACCTGCCTGCTCTCTCAGGCAGGTCTTATACGCCCCTCCACTTGTGATGCACCCATCTTGTCAACGGCCAAGCTCCTATTTATTCTCGCACCTGGCTTTCTGCAGGAAGGTCTCTGCACTCCCCTAACCTGGCTAGTCTTTCCCTCCACTTGCCCTGGGGCTGCCCCATTGCAGCAGTGATTGTGGGGCACTGTCACTGTGTTTCCTTTTCCATCTTTTCCATCAGACCGGGCCCCCTGGGGTAAGCCCCATGTCTGTTTATTCATTTATGTTTCTCACAGTAGGCATCAGACAAATCATTGTTGGATGCATTGGGAAAAGACAAATGAAAATCTGTGGTTAGAGAAAAGGCATGCGATCGAATAGAGTTCCTCTGAAAACATCTCAGGCTTCTGTGTTGGGGCTGGGTTCCCAGTTCAGATCTGACACGTATTAGCTGCGTGACCTGAGCAAGCTTCAGAAGCTCTCTCCTCGGGTTTGTCTCCATCTTCAAGGTCACAGTAACGGAAACATGTGCATGCTGCTGGGCACAGTGCCTGGAGACAGAGTAAGAGATTGAGATGGAACCTAAGAATTCAAGGCACCTTTCAGATTTTTTGGTCTGGAATTACTTCTAATTTTTCCTCAGCTCCCTCCATGCATAAATACATCCAAATACTTCCTAATCAGCTCATTGCAATTCAGAAGAACACATATTGTTGATCTATGCCATGTGCCTAGGCATAGTGACAGAAGCACCAAAAGAGATTTGGAGGCACAGCGCCTTGAATGAGTCTGGGTTACCTAGTGTGTCACTCTCCTGCTCATAGCCTTTCCCAGCTTCCCAACGACTACTAGACAAAATCACAATTCCTTACTGGACTATGAGTCCTGCATGCTCCTGCTGTAATAGATGATTCCAGCTCTTACACACTGCACAGTGGGAGCTACCATGGGTGCACTCCAGGGACAAATAAAGAAGAGGAGGAAAGTTTAACCAGGGTTAGAATTCTAGGCACATGTACTCTTACCAAGGCACAAATACATAGGAAGTGGGAGGGAGGCAGGAGAGTTGATATATTCCAGAGAGTGATTTTGGTGATCATCCATGGGATCTAATCTGGGTGTGTGGAGAAATGAAAATGGAGAGGGGTAGTAGACAGGGAAGAACTGTCGAGGCCCAGGGGCTTAATTCTGTCACCTCACTCCAACGGTTTGCTGGAGTGGGGTTGCAGAATAGGCAAGTGGGTGAGGTGGGAGGTGGTGATCCAAGAGCAGGATCTTTGAAACTGATCTGCTGGAGAGGGTCTAGCTACTGAGAATGACAAAGTCTAAGGTGTGTCCGTGGACATTGCGGCTGAGGTGGGGTGGACACGATCATCAGAAATGAACCCAGGGTATTAGAAGGATTATCTATTCTAGATGGATTCTAAATTGCTCATTGTCAAGGGAGTAGAGGGAGAGGAGTGAGGCAGGTGCTAAAATCCTCAATAAATAAAGAGGAATGACCACGGATGTAGATGGTGGCAGGAGGAAGCAGGGGGTTTGGTATGGAATACTGTTAGAAGGAGTTGGTGTTTCCTAGAAAGGAGAAGTTTTATGGAAGTGTCAATGAGGAGCTAAGAGGACATTTTACCCACCTCCTGGCCCAGGAGTGAGGAGTGTGGAAGAAATAGCCACACTTGAGAAAACATCTGGGGAAGCGGTGTCTTCGTGGAGATACCAGTTTGAGTCAGAGCAAGAAGGTGAAGGGCATGTTCATAGAAGAGATTGAGGACATGAGGGAATTTTGCTAACCACTGTCTGTGAGTTCCAGACTACTCAGTGGAAGGGATGGGGAGATGAGGGAAGGGTAAGAAATGGGGTTCAATTGGGCATATGAGAGAGATCTGTGAGACATAAGGACCTGTGTTAGTGGGCCAGCTTGGTTTTCTTTATATATATATATATCAGAGAGGAAGGAAGAGTGAGAGAGAGATAGAAACATCAATGATGAAAGAGAATCATTAATCAGCTGCCCCCTGCACTATCCTCCTGGGGATGGAGCCCGCAACCCAGGCATGTGCCCTGACTGGAAATTGAACTGTGACCTCCTGGTTCATAAGTCAACACTCAACCACTGAGCCACTCTGGTCAGGCTTGATGATGACCAAGATGAACAGGGATAGAAATTGTGCTGACCTATCCTTTCAGGGAGAGTCATCGGCTATCTGTTGCCCACCATTAAGGATTGAGGATTTAGGCAGCTTTAATCCATGAGACGGGGTGTTGTGAGGGAGGCATGGTGCTCTTATTAGGACCATACAGGACTGTGTGGGAGGCTTGAAATCAGCAGTGGGCAGTTCCATGGCTGTTGGAGAGGTGTTTGGTAGCATGGTGAATTTGGGGCACCTCCCTTTTAGTATACTGCCTCTGAGGAGCAGTCTTTCCAAAAGCACTGACCTGGGCCAGACACTTTCCAGGCTTTGTGTACACTTACCTGCAACCTTATGACAGTCCCATGTGGTAGGCATTCTTAGCCCCATTTTACAGGTGCAGAGAGCTTTAGTAGCTTGCTCAAGGTCACAGCTCTAGCAGAACATGAAGGATGGAAAAGAGTTCTGATTTGACCTGATGGATAATGGGTTGTGTAGCTATTGCTTCTCACACCTTTATGATGTAAGCTTTTAACCTTTCCATCCTGTGTCTGCTCAGAGGTCAGATGGGAGGTTTTCAAACAGCACTTCTATGCTCTGTTTTTCCTGCTGCTTCCTGGGGGCTTCAGAATGAATCACTGGTACCAGGAACATGACTGTTTGGACATTACTATGGCCCTTGGAGTAGTGAAGGTTGGATCGAAGCCCTTTTATTCCTGAAGGATGCTGTTTTTAATGGCCTTTTATTTCTCTCCACCTTAGGCAAGATTTGACAGCTATTACTGCCTCTCTTCCTGGGCTCATAATTTTTTTGTCTTCTACCTTCTCTGTGCTTTGGACTTTGAGCTTGCATTTTTCTTAAGGCTCCTGCACTCTTGTACCAGAGGAGAATGTTTAATGTGTTGTAAACCACTGCCATTTATGTTGCCATACATAGGGCAATATTCAGCAACTTGCAGAAAATAATAAGTGAGTTGGCTTTCTTTTCTTTTTAAATCAAGAAATCTGCATCAAAACGGTGTATTCCCCTTTTGGTACTTATGTTTATTTTTATGATAACTTTCGCCTCCTGAATAGCTACTAATTTGTTGAGCAGGTGTGGGCCTTGCTCACTGCAGCTTGCATTGTTGTGTGATGTGTGCTGCTGTAGATATGAGTAAGCCCAGAGAGCTGTGACACAGGAGAGGGTCACCCAGCAGCCTGCCACATCAGGCTAAATGTGAGAGGGTGGAGCAGCTGTCTTTATATGCATACTAGAGGCCCTCAGCCTGGCCTACAGGGAGGAGGCTGAAACTGGCCAGTGCACGGATTCGTGTACCGCTGGGGTCCCTCAGCCTGGCCTGCAGGGATTGGGCTGAAACCAGCTCTCCAACATCTCCCAAGGGGTCCCAGCTTGCAAGAGGGCTCAGGGCCAAGCCAGGGGACCCCACTAGTGCATGAATCATTCACTGGGCCTCTAGTAAACATACCTGTTTACTAGTAAACATTTCTGTTATAAACCAGAAATCAGGACAGGTGATTTGACACAGAATTTATGATCATTTGCAGATCCATTTTGAAAGGGTGTAACACTAAATTGTATTTTATCTAGTTCTGCATTTTCTTATCACTTTTTAAATTGCATGAAATCAAAACTACCTTGAAAATCCAAGGTGCATGGTCACAGTAGCAATATAATTTATTAAAAATCTAAAACTATCCCAATTACATTAGATCCAATGTTTTGCTCATCTCAGAATCAATAACCGAAGCTCTAGAGAGTATTTTAAAAGCAAATGTAAATTGCTTTCCTGAGATTTTTATTTGTTTATTTGTTTCATTTGTTTGTTTAAAAGATGTGGTTAGATACATTTTTTTTACATAATTTCTAAAGTAAGTGTGACATGTACAAAATTGATTATGAAATGTCTATAAGGTAGAGTTAAATTTATAAGTGAGGTATACTGGCAGAATAGTTAAGTTCAGTCCTAGAGACAAAGAGACTTGGATTCAAATTCCTATACCATTTCAAACTGTGTAAACTGGGAAAGTTAATAAATTCTGGGGCAATAACAATACATGCTTTACATGGTTATTGTGGAGACTAAGATGTGCATAATGGCTGCTGCTAAGGATGATGAAGATAGGAAAAACAGAACATTATTAATTCTCTGAAACTTGCAAAGGGAAAATATACTTCCCAAGAAGCTAGTATTACAGTATTTGTGCTCACTTGACCAAGTATTAGCTTTATTTCTAAAAATAGTACCCCCCCCCCCCGCACCACCAAATTTCTAGACCCACCAACAGATTCTGAAGTTGAAGGAGTCCAAGATAGAGCATGGGTTCCAGATCCTGATTGTATGAATTTGAAGCCCAGGCTTGACCCTTCCTTGTGTGACCTTGGACAAGTTACTTAAGCTCTAGGTGCCTCACTATATATCTGGGTTTATATCTTGGGAAAAAACAGGGTTAAACTTAAAGCTTAAATAAAGTAAGTGTTTAGAACAGTGCCTGCCATGTGGTAATGTCATATAAGGCATATATATGTCAAATAGACATACAATGTCTACTTCTGTTATTATTACGATTATTATTATTATTATTCCTTAGGTTCCTGTAAAATAAATATTAAATGAGAGGCCTCTGTTTGATGAAGTCTTTCCCTCCTGGTTTGGCTAAATACATCCATCCTATATAATAAAGAGGTAATATGCAAATTGACCCTCACTCCATCAGGCTGTCACAAGATGGCTGCGCCCACTGCGGAGGTGGGGTTCCTATAATGAGCGATCAGCAGGGACCTGAGACTGAGTGGTGCTGGGCCGAGGGACCTGAGGCTGTGCCCCCTGCCTGGTGGGGCTTGATGGGGGACCTCAGGCCATGCCCCTCACCCAGCAGGACATGTGGGTGGGCGGGGACTTGACTCTGGGTCCCTCAGCATGCCCCAGACTCTGACAGGAGGAAGATTTTCATATACATTTTACTAATTTTCTTTCATCTATGACACTTCTATTATAGAGAAAGGGCAAATAGCAATATTAAAATATTTCCTCTAATTAATTCCCTTTTAATGTGCATGAATTTCATGCACCGGGCCACTAGTGTAGATATAATACTACTACATTTAAAAAACTGGAATTTAGACTTGTAACTTTCACACTGATCTCCCTATTCTTCTGAAATAGCAATGTCTTTTGTTTCTCTTAGCTGGTTGCTACCTTCTTGGTTAATTTCCATATCAAAGAGATAACCCTCTTCTGTTTAGAGGACACCATGTCTTTTATCTTAGGTTGTTTCCACAATATCTCTGGAACCATTCTGACCTTTACTTCCCTGTGAGGTATTTGCAGCTTGCCCAGCCCAGGTCAGAAGTCTATGTTGGGGTTATCATCTGCCATTATAACAGTTAGATAATTTGTTTCTGTGTGTATTCCTTAGAATACTCTTGTGGGGGGGATTTTTAATTCTCTTGTTACATTTCACAAATTATGTGAACCTGCTCCTTTTTCTAAATGTTTGGCGTGCTGATTCATTCATCAAACAGAGGCTAGTACTGGAAGTAGCACAAGTAAAATGTTGTACCTATCTTAAAGGGATGCTGAAAGACTTGTAAAGCAAGGTTTCATCCATTTGCCAATTTTTTATTGAGCACCCACTATGGGCAAAATATACTCCTCAGTGCTGTGCTACATCAGTGAACACATCCTGACTCAGGTCCCTGTCCTCAAGGAGCTTACATTCTGTGGGAGGGAGATAGGTAGGGTAATCA
The DNA here is from genome assembly GCF_000327345.1 of Myotis davidii. Classification (NCBI taxonomy): domain Eukaryota; kingdom Metazoa; phylum Chordata; class Mammalia; order Chiroptera; family Vespertilionidae; genus Myotis; species Myotis davidii. The sequence continues at coordinate 4,772,271 of NW_006294339.1, read as the reverse complement.
GTGCTGATAGGTGCTATGAGGGAAAGCAAACCAGGATGTGTTTTGTGTTGTAGACAAACAAACCTCTTGCTGCCATTTAGAGAAGAAAAAAAGGGGAGTTTATAATAGGTTATTTCAGGAATTTCCAGAGGGGCTGAGGATTAGCTTTTATGCTCTAGCTCAGGAGAAAATCAAGCATCTACACAGTATTGGCCCAGTGGGAATCCACTGATCTGCCCAGTGCACAGCATGGGAATGTCTGCCTCAGCTGCTCCCCAAAGGAGTGGCTTCTCCCCCAGAGGATTGGCTCCTTCCCTGAGTGGCCACACCCTCTTGTGCTCATTTCCCATGCCTCCCACAGCTACCTCTGCTTGGGAAAATTCTAGATGAAAGTCCCTGGGAAATGTAGTTCTGACATTCCCAGCCTGTGTTGAGGAAGGTTCACAGGAAAGTGTGAAGGGAGCCAGTCTGCTTCCAGGATGATGTAGGAAGAGAGTAGGGGAGTTGCTGTTTTATACAGAGTGGTCATGAAAGATGTATCTTTTAGAAATTGTGTGTAACTTCTAAAAATAGATTCCTACCTCTACCCCCCAAATAATAGCTTAAGTTAAAAAGTTCTACTGTTTTCCTACATAAGAACTCTGGAAGTAGGGTGATAGATGAGTCTATCAGGATCACAGGTTTCTTGCACTCTCTCCATATCCCTAGGATGAGCCTTTACCTGTTGGACTTATTGGTAAGCAGAATAATGGCCCCCAAAGATATCCGTGGAACTTGTGCATATGTTACCTTACAAGGCAGAAGGGACTGTGCAGATGTGATTAAGTTAATGGTCTTGAGATGCAGAGAATGCCCCAGATTATCTAGGTGGGTCCAATAGGATCACAAGGGTCCTTACAGGAAAG
>NW_006294339.1:4763739-4771371 GCF_000327345.1 Myotis davidii | reverse complement strand
AGATGTGGTGGGGGGAGAGCAGAGATGTGATGGTGGAAGCAGAGGCTGTAGTATGTGTGACTACAAGCCAAAAAATGAAGTAGCCTCCAGAAGCTGGACAGGGAAGGAAAAGGATTCTCCTCTAGAACTTTTGGAAGGATCACAGCCCTACTGTCACCTTGATTTTAGACCAGTGAGACCCCCCTCCCTTTTTCTCCCATGAGTTTATTTGAGCCAAACTGATGACACATGCCAGGAAGCAAGATCTCAAATGCTCCCATGAGACCCATTTGGGATTCCAACCTCCAGAAATGTAAGATAATAAATATCTCTATTTCAGCTTTTAGGCAGTAACTTGCTACAGAAACACTAGGAAACTAATATAGACCTCCAGCTCTTTCCTCTGTATTCCGGGGTATATTCCGGTGAGCTTTTCTAGCAAATGAACCTAGTGACTTCTGCTAACGTATTAATGGTCACTGTTCTCTGAAAGTGAGGCTGGGAAATTTAGTTGGCATCTAGACACATTGCTGCCCCAGCCATTATAAGAGTTTGTGACTAAACAAGGGAGGAAAATGGAATTTGGATAGGCAACTAGAATCTCTGGTAAGGAGACCAAACATAAACCTAACGTAGGTAAGAGAACAGCCTTGTGGAGGTCTGTAGGGAGACTGTCCAAGACACAACAGGCTTTGTCACAAAATAGACCAATAGACAGTGATTAAAGGGATGACAGGAATAAGCACAAGGTAATATGGGAGCACACGGAAGGCCATCTAATCAGTCGTGGTGGGTTTACTGGACAGCGAGCCCATCCCCTTGTTCAAGGCCAGTGCTTCCACTCTTATTCATTACCCCCAACCTCTCTTCCTTATCCCCTGGGGGACTTTGCTGCATTAATCATTTTCCCCCTTTTAGTCTCTCCATAGGTTCTTTCCCATCAACCTATAAACATGCTCAAATCTCTCCTACCTGAAAAAAAACTTTTGGTTGACCCTAAATTTCTTTCTAATTACTCCTCTCTCCTTCCTCTGTCATGACAGCTTCCTACAAGAAAAATTACTGTCACTTTTTTTATTCCCTCACCTTTCAATCACTCTAGAGCCCACTGCAGTTTTGTATCTGCCATGACATTCCTTTGCAATTTCCATGAAAATGTTTCCATCTTGACCAATTCTATCTTTATCTTACAGAACTTCTCAGCTGGACTTGCCACTGCCAGGCACCAATTCCTCATTAATACCACCCACCCCTTCTCTTTCTCCCCTGATTAACCTCATACCTCTTTGTTTCTTTTCAGACTTTTTTTTATTGGCCTCTGCTATTGTCTCATGGCCCTGATCTCACCACACATTCCCCTGTGTGATCCCATCCAGTTCTATGGCCTCAACAATCACCTATAATAACAAGAGCTAAAATTTAATAAGTACTCATTATGTCTCCTAAGTACTTTATGTGTGCATATTAATTTAATCCCCTGAATAACTTGTCAAATAAACTCAAGAGTCTGGAAGCTTTGCTAGAAATAAATGATAGAGATTTATTTAAGGGTCTTAGAGTTTGCAGACTGGGAACACAGCCAGGCAAAAACCCAGAAGTGTTCCAAAGAAGAAAGAAAAGTTAAAGTTCTTATAGCAAAAAGTATTCTTGAGAATTATCCATCATGCCATCTTAACTCTAGGTTTGGTCCAGGATGGTTATCAATCAGATGACTGGCAGGATGATGCATGCCAGGAGGTCTGGTCATGCCCTGGTCGTCTGGATAATGGATGTCATGTGAAAGCATACCTGATTACCTGGACATATAAGTCCTTCAGCGAGAAATTAGATACCTGGATGTATATCCAGGCATTGACACAGACTGGAAAGTTCAAAAAAGTTCCAGCTTCTAGTTAGAAAAAGAATAGAGTCCCCATGTGTCTCCCTTCATGTTGATACTTTTAGCAGCTTATTTAAAGTGAGTCCATTTCATATATTCCCTATCTTTTCTCTTTCCTTATTTCCCCCTTCTGATCAGGATTATTCTTTCAGAAAACATCATAGATCAAACAGTAGAGGAGACTAAAGGGTGAATGCATCCTTGAACCCATGGATATTAAATAATGCATCTCCCTATCCTACCTGGGAGTGACCAAGGCCAGAGGTCTATACCATATAGCTTTTGTGTTTCACTAGAATTACCTAATAAATCCCTCTAGTCTGTCTCCAACCAATGAGAACTTTTTAAGTTTATAACAGAATTACATGGATGGTTGTTTGCAACATAAACAAGCTGAAGAGCTTAAATGTCACTATCCAGGAGTTAACCATACGAATTCATCCCAAATTTGTGCATATTGTCCAGTTGTCTGGTGGTTTTGCCAGGATTCTCACTATTTGCTGTCCTTAAGACTGTGTGGACAGTAGCATTATAGGAAAAGGAGAAACCACGAGCAGTTGTTTCCATGGTAGTGTTAATAAACCATCTGTCAGGTATTTTTGCCTTCTAGAGAGTATGTGTGTGAAGAGAGAGAAAAAAACATCAATGTAAGAGAGATACATTGATTGGTTGCCTCCCGTACATGCCCCAACTGGGCATTGAACTTGCAACCAGGTATGTGCCCTGACCAGAAATCAAACCCACAACCTTCTGGAGTATGGGATGACTCTTCAACTGAGCCATATTGGTTGGGCATTTGTCAGGTGTTCTTCATGTAATATCAGCTGAACTTAAAGTTGAACTTTGATTTTGTTATGTAATCAAATTTTTTAAAGAATTTTTTAATTGATTTCAGAAAAGGAGAGATAGAGAGAGAGAGAGAGAGAGAGAGAGAGAGATCAGTGATAAGAGAGAATCATTGACAGCTACCTCTCACAGACTTCCTATTGGGGATGGAGCCCAAAACCCAGGCATGTACCCTGACCGAAATCAAACCAATGACCTCTTGGTTCATGGGTGGACACTCAACTACTGAGCCATACCAGCTGGGCAATAATAATTTTTATAAGGTTTTTTGATCAGTCCCTTTGGTGGGGGGAGGGAGGGTCCACCAAACTAAACCTGAAGTATTAGACATGGGTATTTGACCATAAATTCAACAATTACTTTGGCTTTTATGTTAAGCAAAAGTAAAAGCCCACTGAATAAAAACATTTCCATTAAAAGAATAACAAAAAGGAATAAGCAGAAATATAAAATTATTTACTTAACATTCTAAGGTTGTCTTGGGATCTTTGTTTGAGGTGATCTACCCTTTCTAAATAAGAAATATGATTCTATGAGTCAACACCTTTTAGAAGCCAAGTATTTGTCAAAGAAAACCCAATATGGCCCTTTCCTTCTGGGCTATAGAATCTTTGTGTAGCTGTGTCTCCCAGTATACAAAAACTCCGGGTCAGAGATCACATTTTAGTTCATCAGTCTGTCTATTGTTATTGAAGGATTCCTCTACTAACTTGGTGTTATGTTTCAAATCTTCTAGATAAAAATTTTACAGTATGGCATTATATCTCCTTTTACTAATATTGAATCCTTCTGACAGGAAATCAATTTCATAGGTCTGCCAGTAATTATCTCAAATGGAGACAAGTTATGTTGTCCAAAAGGAGCGAAACGTAAATTCATTAGTGAAATTGGTGGAGTGTTTAGCCACGATAAGTTAAGACACTCAGTAAATTTTACCAGTGAGATTTTATTATTCCATTTGTCCCTTCTACCAGCCCAGAAGATAAGGGGTGGCAGGTACAATGAAAATGCTGTAATAGCCAAATTTCACAAACTTCTTTTAGTATTTGCCCTGTGAAATGAGTTCTGCCGTCACTGTGCAGTTCTAGGGGCAGATCCCACAGAGGGTTCTAAAAGTATTTTTGCTACTGCTTGAGTAGTTGTTTTTCTACATGGGAAAGCTTCAACCCAATGAGAAAATGTGCAAATCATTGATAACACATTTCTGCATCCAGAAACTTAAGGTCATTGAATAAAATTAAGTTGCTATATCTCCCAAGGCCCAGAAGGTAAGGTAAAATGTTCCATTGAACTATATAAAGGTTTTCTAGGATTATGCTTGTGACAAACAAGACATTTCTTGTATATGTTTCAGGCAGTTTTTGAAGAGGGGATTCCAGAAATACTGATGGCCCCTTTGAATAATTTATCAGTGTCCTAATAAGTTAACTCATGAAAAGGAAAAGTCAAAATTTCTCAAATTCCTTCTGATAAAACTGTCTCTTATGTAGTCCACACCAGAGACCCATCCTTAATGGTATTTACAGCCAACTCTCACCCATTTTTTCACTTTTCAGTTAAGGAAGCTCGTTGCTGTCTTTTTTATACTAATTTCTCTAAGATCAGTTTGGAAGACACTGAAGCTATTAATTGTGGCTTTGGCTTTTGCATCACAGCAATTTTGCAACTTGATCTGCCATTGCATTTCCTTGTGCTAGTTCTGAATCATCTTTCATGTGTCCAGGAATCTTTATAATAACTAAAGCTTTTGGGAATCAAATAGCCTCTAATAGGCTTTTTACATAAGTGCCATGTTTTATTGGTTTTCCAGATGAGGTTAAAAATACCTCTGTTTCCACAGCATTCCAAACTCATGAGCACGTCCAAAGGCGTATCTGCTGTTTGTATCAATATTGGCTGTTTTGAGCTTTGCTAATATACCAGCTCTGGTCAGACTGAATAATTCAGTTTGTTTGAGCAGATTTAGCCTGTGGGAGTGGCTTAGCTTCAGAGACCTTAACCTCAGAGGTATTGGTATCCAACTTGATAATGTCCTTCTAAAGATGTAAGATATGAACCATTCGAAAACCAGATTATTTCAGTGTTTCCAAAGGATTTTCCTTTGAGTCAGCTCAGGATTAATACTTGGTCTGTGAGTGAAATACAATCAAGATCAGACCTATCAGTTCAGGGAATGCAAGGTTGCCAGATTCAAAATGTTACATTTATAAATAGTGACATTAGGTGGAGACAATATTAAAATTTCATAAGAAGTTAGTCTGTACACAGACAAACATTGGGTATATGTTATTCCCACAGAGCATTTACAACATGAGGTACAAATACAGTCAAAGAAAACCTGAAACTAATATTTCAAAATCTGCACTAGTATAGCTGTGGCTGCATGGCTCTCAAGGAGGGGTCCCTTTGACACAGAGTCCATCTGTAGGCCTTAAGGTCTAAATTGATCACCATATTTTTGAGCAGGCAAGCCTAAGGCATCTCCTTGTCTTTCATGTACCAAAATGGAAAACAGTGAAACATAACTGGATGTCTTGAGACAGGAGAAGACAGGAGACTGCCTTTTTAAAAATAAAAATAAAATTATTTTTCAACTACAGTTAACACACAGTATTATATTAGTTTTCTGTGTACGCCCTAGTGATTAGACATGATATAACAAACTAAATGATCATCCAGATAAGTCTTGTACCCATCTGACACTATACATAGTTATTAGAATATTATTGACTATATTCGCTATGCTGTATTTTACATCCCCATGACAATTCCTTCTTGAAGTAAACCCTAATACTGGTTTGGAGATGATGAACTCCTTTAGCTTTTTCTTATCTGGAAACTCTTTATATGTCCTCCAATTCTAAATGATAGCTTTTCTGGGTAATCTTGGTTGTAAGTCCTTGATTTTCATTGCTTTCAATATTTCTTGCCACTCCCTTCTGGTCTGCAAAGTTTCTGTTGAGAAATCAGCTCACAGTCTTGTGGGAGCTCCCTTATAGGTAATTAACTGCGTTTCTCTTGCTGTTTTTAAGATTCTGGTCTTTGTCTTTAATCTTTGGCATTTTAATTATGATATGCTTTGGTGCAGGCTTCTTTGGGTGAATATAGGCCACGTTGGGGGGCGAGGGGGCACATCTGGAGTATCCAGCTTGGGTGATCACAGAGGCTGTGCAACTGGGCCCTACACAACACCTATTATATAAGGCCATTGTGCAAAGCTTTGTAGAGACATAGCAGCTCTACAAAGTACATAGAAACAAACAAAGGGAGGTTGCCAAAGTGTGGAGACAAAGAAGCATGTCCCAAATTAAAGAACAGAAAGAAACTCCAGAAAAAGAACTAAACAAAATGGAGACAAGCAATTTACTAGATGCAGAGTTCAAAACAGTGTTTCTAAGGATGCCATATGAACTTAGTGAGAACTTTAACAACATTTTAAAAAGGGGATAAAAATCACAAAATCAAACCAGTAAGAAAGGAATGCTACACTAACTAAAATGACAATAATTTACAGGGAATCAAATGATGAATAATGTACAGAAAGTAAAGCCAGGAATCAAATCAGCAATTTGGAATATAAGAAAGCAAAAAACAGAACAGTAAAAGAAAAACAGAATCTAAAAAAATGAAGACAGTGTAAGGAGCCTTTGAGACAACTTCAAGCATGCCAACATTCACATCATGGGGATGCTGGAAGGAGAAGAGAAAGCAAGAAATTGAAAATCTATTTGACAAAGTAACGACAGAAACTAGACACACAGTCCAAGAAGTGCAGCTATTTCCATACCTTGGCTATTATAAATAACTAGAGGCCCGGTACACAGATTTGTGCACTAGTGGGGTCCCTCTGCCTGGCCTGCAGGGATCAGGACAAAATCGGCAGTCCAACACCTCCCGAGGGGCCCAGAGTGCAAGAGGGCACTAAAAGTTGTTGTCACTCAGTAGCTCCTGTGTTGAGCATCTGCCCCTTGGTGGACAGTGCATGTCATAGCTACCAGCCAGTCAGCCAGTTGGTCACTTAGGCTTTTATATATATAGACTAGAGGCCGCACAAATCTGTGCACCAGTAGGTCACTGCTGCCCTTCTGTAGCTCTCCACCCACTGCCACGCCCTCCTGTAGTTCCCTCTTTTGCCCCCCCCTCATAGCTTGCTGCCCTATCCCCTCATGTAGCTCTCAGCAGCCCTCTTGTACCTCGCTGGCCCACCCTCCCACTGATCCGCGATTTGTTTGTGACGCGCTTGGTGGTTACGCCTCAGGGCAGAATGGCTAATTAGCATATTTCTCTCTTATTATATAGGATAGATAACTGTATGTAAAAGGAATTAAACAGTTGTTCTCTGTGACTCTCAAAGATAGAGTTAAAAACAGGCATTTTTCAGTGAGTCAGATTTATACTCAGTTAAGAAAATGAATCCCAAAGTGGCTGACCTCTCTAAACACAATTGTTTCAAAATGTTTCCAATCACCACAAGTGTTCAAACACACATTAGGTTCAACATTCAGTAAAATGTTCCTTACTTGTCACTTCCGTGTGTTTTTTTTTTCCCTTTCAACTTTCCAGTACTTGAAGTATGTTATTCTGTTTGGGCCACTATAATAAGAATTCCATAAGCTGAGTGGCTTTAATGACTAACATTTATTTCTCACGGTTCTGGAGACTGGGACGTCCAAGATCAAGATACTGGTAGATTGGGAATCTGGTGGGAGCCCACTTTCTGGTTCATAGACAGCAAGATCTGGAAGCAGAGTTCTGAAGACTGAAACTTGGAACAGAATGAAGTGTTTAAAATATAATCTACCAATCTCTGTTTTATATCCAGTTATATAGACCACAGGGCTTTGCTGCCATGAGCAAAAAAGTCCTCAGAGTCAATACAGCCTCTACTCAACTGGAGAGAGATGGGGCCAGAGACTAAAATGACCCCT
>NW_006294339.1:4761715-4763583 GCF_000327345.1 Myotis davidii | reverse complement strand
CCCCCTCGTTTTTTTTTTTTTTTAATTCTGGGCCAGCTTTAGCTTTGAGGCTTGGCTCCAGCTCTTAGGCCTCCGCTGCTGAAAGTAGGTTTCTGGCCTTTGCTTACAATGTTGTGATCCTGCTGGCTGAAGCCTGGCGGACTAAAGCAGGTTTCTGGGGTTTTGTTTAGCTTATATATTTGTTACATAGTTGCTTAGAGTTGCAGCTCAGAGGCCTGCAGCGGCAGGCGGGGAACATTGGAGTCTTCCATCACTGAAGCAAGCAAGCCTCATGTTTGCTTCAAGCTGCCTAGCTGCCGGCTGCCATCTTGGCTGTCAGTTAATTTGCATATCGCCCTGATTAGCCAATGGGAAGGGTAGTGGACGTATGGCTAATTACCATGTTTCTCTTTTATTAGATAGGATGCTGCAGTGAACACAGGGGTGCATCTATCTTTTTGCGTTAGTGTTTTGTTTTCTTTAAATAAATACTCAGAAGTGGAATTGCTAGATTAAATGGTAGTTCTATTAATTTTTTTAGGAACCTGCTACTTTTGTCCATAGTGGTTGTACCAATTTAGGTTCCCATCAACAGTCAACAAGAGTTCCATTTCTCTACATCCTCTCCAACACTTGTTACTTATCTTTTTTATAATAGCCATTCTAACATATGTGAGGTGATATCTAATTGTGGTTTTGATCTGCATTTCTCTGATGATTAGTAATGTTGGGCTCCTTTTCATATACCTGTTGTCCATCAGTATGTCTTCTTTGGAAAAATCTTCTGCCCATTTCTCAATTGAATTTTTTGTTTGCTATTGAGTTGTATGAGTTTTTATATATTTTGGATATTAACCCCTTATCAGATATATGATTCTAAATGATAGCAAGAAAAAGAAACTAGCCTCAGAAATAAACACACAGTCTTCTACTTGGGTATTACTTTGGCATGTCCCAAATTAAAGAACAGAAAGAAACTCCAGAAAAAGAACTAAACAAAATGGAGACAAGCAATTTACTAGATGCAGAGTTCAAAACAGTGTTTCTAAGGATGCCATATGAACTTAGTGAGAACTTTAACAACATTTTAAAAAGGGGATAAAAATCATAAAATCAAACCAGTAAGAAAGGAATGCTACACTAACTAAAATGACAATAATTTACAGGGAATCAAATGATGAATAATGTACAGAAAGTAAAGCCAGGAATCAAATCAGCAATTTGGAATATAAGAAAGCAAAAAACAGAACAGTAAAAGAAAAACAGAATCTAAAAAAATGAAGACAGTGTAAGGAGCCTTTGAGACAACTTCAAGCATGCCAACATTCACATCATGGGGATGCTGGAAGGAGAAGAGAAAGCAAGAAATTGAAAATCTATTTGACAAAGTAACGACAGAAACTAGACACACAGTCCAAGAAGTGCAGCTATTTCCATACCTTGGCTATTATAAATAACTAGAGGCCCGGTACACAGATTTGTGCACTAGTGGGGTCCCTCTGCCTGGCCTGCAGGGATCAGGACAAAATCGGCAGTCCAACACCTCCCGAGGGGCCCAGAGTGCAAGAGGGCACTAAAAGTTGTTGTCACTCAGTAGCTCCTGTGTTGAGCATCTGCCCCTTGGTGGACAGTGCATGTCATAGCTACCAGCCAGTCAGCCAGTTGGTCACTTAGGCTTTTATATATATAGACTAGAGGCCCGGTGCACAAAAATTTGTGCACTCGGGGAGGAGGGGGTGTTCCTCAGCCTGGCCTGTGCCCTCTCGCAGTCTGGGACCCCTTGGGAGATAACGACCTGCTGGCTTAGGTCTGCTCCCGGGTGGCAGAGGGCAGGCCCAATCCCTAGGTGCAGCCCCTGGTCGGGCTCAGAGCAGGGCCGATTGGGGAGT
>NW_006294339.1:4758778-4760385 GCF_000327345.1 Myotis davidii | reverse complement strand
TATCTAATTGTGGTTTTGATCTGCATTTCTCTGATGATTAGTAATGTTGGGCTCCTTTTCATATACCTGTTGTCCATCAGTATGTCTTCTTTGGAAAAATCTTCTGCCCATTTCTCAATTGAATTTTTTGTTTGCTATTGAGTTGTATGAGTTTTTATATATTTTGGATATTAACCCCTTATCAGATATATGATCTGTGACTATTTTCTCACATTCTGTACGTTGCCTTTTCATTTTGTTGATATTTTCATTTGATGTTCAGAAATTTTTTTAGCTTGACGTAGTTTATTCTTTATTTTGTTACCTTTGCTTTTGGAATCAGATCGAAAAAGTCATTGCCAAAACTAATTATAAGGAGCTTTCTGCCTGTGCTTTCTTCAAGGAGTTTTATGATTTCAGGTCTTACATTCAAGTATTTATTCCACTTTGAGTTGATTTTTGTGTATTGTGTAAGACAGAAGTCCACTTTCATTCTTTTGCATGTGGTTGTCCAGTTATAACAACACTGTTTATGAAAGAGACTGTCCTTTTCCCCATTGTTTATTCTTGGTTCCTTTGTTGTAAATTAATTGACTTTACATGTGTAGATATATTTCTAAGTTCTCCAGTCTTTTCCATTAATTTACATGTCATTTTAAATACCAATACCATGCAGTTTTGATTACTCTAATTTTGTAATATGGTTTTAAATCAGGGAGTGTAGTGCCTCTAGCTTTGTTTTTTTCTTTCTCACGACATTTTTTTGACTATTTGGAGTTTTCTGTAGCTCCCCACAGTTTAAAAAATATTTTTTTTTCTATTTCTGTGAAAATACTATTAAATTTTTACCATTAAAAAATTTATAGGGATCACATTGAATGTGTAGATTGCTTCAGGTAATATGGACATTTTAACAATGTTAATTCTTCCAATCCAGGAAGAAACAGAGAGGGAAGGAAAAGGAGGGAGGGAGGGAGGAAGAGAGAGAGAGAGAGAAAGAAACATTGATTTGTTGTTTCACTTAGTTATGCATTTATTGGTTCTTGTATGTGCTCTGACCAGGGATCAAACTCACAACCTTGATGAATCAGAATAATGCTCTTACCAATTAAGCTACCCAGCCAGGGCTTGGCTTTTCTGTATTTAATATTATGTCATCTGCAAATAAAAACAGTTTTACTTCTTTCTTTCCAATTTTCATGCCTTTTATTTGTTTTTCTTGCCTTATCATTCTGGCTAGGACTTCCAATACTATCCTATATAATAAAAGAGAAATATGCAAATTAGCCATCCCTCCACTATGCTCAAGCCATGCCCACCAGCCAATGAGGAGTGAATATTCAGATTAACCCAACAAAGATGGTGGGTAATTTGCATACACAGAGCAGAGTGGGAGAGCCAGCAGCTTGTGGGGATGTGGCTCCCTCGGTCAGGAAAACTCAGAGTGTGGGGAGCACCAGGAATGCTGGGAATCGTAGTTCTGATGGCAGCCCCAGGACCAGAAGTGGAAGCCCAGAGCTCAGGGAGCACCAGGAATGCTGGGAATCATAGTTCTGGTGGCAGACAGATCTCCTAGATGCTAGACTCAGCTAAGTGAGCCTGGAGCAAGTTACTGTTGCCATGGGGGC
>NW_006294339.1:4751656-4758679 GCF_000327345.1 Myotis davidii | reverse complement strand
GGAGGGGGCTCCCCTGAGGCCTCCCAGATGGGAGAGGGTGCAGGTCGGGCTGAGGGCCCTCCCCCCCCGCCCCTCCCCCAGTGCATGAATCTTTGTGCACCGGGCCCCTAGTGTTTAATAAAACTGATGAGAGTGAACATCCTTGTGTTGTTCTGATCTTAGAAAAAAAGCTCTCAGCTTTTCACCATTAAGTAAGCTTTGGGTTTGTTATATATGGCCTTAATTATGTTGAGGTATGTTCCTTCTGTATTCACTTTGTTGAAAGTTTTTATCATATATGGATATTAAATTTTGTCATAGGCATTTTCTACACCTGTTAATATAATCGTATGATTTTAGTCTTCATTTTGTTAATGTGTATCACATTGATTTACTTGTGGATATTGAACCACTCTTACATCCTTGGAATAAATCCCACTTGATCATAGTGTTGAATTGTTGAATTTCTTTTACAAATATTTTGTTGAAAAATTTTGCATCTATGTTCATCAGGGATATTGGCCTATAATTTTCTTCTCTTGTGTCCTTGTCTGGTTTTGGTATCCAGATTCAGGGAATGTCGTATTCATTTCTATAACCCTAATGCCTAGCACATACTAAGGAACCAGTTGATATTTTGATGTGACATGAGTTGAATTTTGAAGCAGGAATTTGCTAGTTCAAGAAATTGAAGGAAAGATGGGTATTGTGGGCAGATGAAACAGCACATTCAAAGGTACAGAGATATGAAAGAGCAAAATAAGTTTGAGAAAATGTAAGTAATTCAGGAAGGCCCAAAGAAAGAAAGTATGCCTGAGATGGGCCCAATGTGATATCAGAAAATTAACGAGTTGGGATTAGGAAGGGCCTTACTAGTATATGCTAAGCAAAAGAGTTTGAGCTATATCTGAAAACTTTGAGGAAGCCAAGTTGAAGGATTTTAAATTGTGATTTACATGATGAGATTTGTGTTTTTATTTTTTTTTATTTTTTTATTTTTTTTAAATATATTTTATTGATTTTTTACAGAGAGGAATGGAGAGAGATAGAGAGTCAGAAACATCGATGAGAGAGAAACATCGATCAGCCGCCTCCTACACATCCCCCACTGGGGATGTGCCCACAACCAAGGTACATGCCCTTGACCGAAATCGAGCCTGGGACCCTTTAGTCCGCTGAGCCAAACCAGTTTCGGCATGATGAGATTTGTGTTTTTAATCAGATTTGTCTAACGGCTAAGTAAATGGTGGATTAGAGGGGCCCAAAGTAAAAGCAGAGAGAAGTCATTTTAATAAGTGAGGGGGACTTAAAGGCAGTGGCATTCACATCAAGAAAGTGTAGGCTCATGAACTTTAAGATCAGTAGGATGTCACCACTGACTAGCTTTGGGCCCAGGAAAATGGAACAGGTTTTTAAATGGAATTCCCCTTTAGCCATCTTCCACCCCATCTTCACTCAATTTGCCTCTTATATCCTCAACCCTGACTTCCCATTAATGGGTGATGAATAATAACAGAATATATCACCTCTCTTTCTCATTTAAAGGAAAACAAAATATTAATGCTAATGCTGGCACAGGTCTTGGAGATCACCCAGACCACCTCCTGATTTGATAAATTATTGAACTCAGAATTTTTGAAAAGTGACTTTTGTATGGTAACTCTGAAAATCAGTGACTGGATACACAGTCACTCTTTATTGAATAACCTAGTTAATTCTCCACATAGTACTTGTATCTAATCTTTTAATATGTATTTGCTTATTTTCTGCCTATCCTTGATATTGTAATGTAATATTAAACAGCCTTTGACTATCTAAAGCAATATTTGCCCAAATAGTAAACACTTATTGAACATTTCTTAAGAAAAGAATGAGCCAGATATAATTAGGTTTGCTTCCTCCTGAACCAATGACTGTTTTACAGGGCCTTGGCTTGGAGGTAATCCATAATTCTATTTCCTAATCATTCCTATAGAGACTAAAATTTACCAAGCACTAACATTGTAGTTCATGTGGCTTCAGATAGTGAAGACCTAAAAATAACCATCACTACATATTTTTTAAAATATTAACCACTAATCACCTCACACCTATTAAGATGACTACTATCAAAAAATAAAAAATACATATATATATAGTAAATAAGTGTTGCAAGGATATCGAAAAATTATAACAAATGTTCTAGTTAGGAATGATGCAGCTACTGTGGAAAACGGTATGGTGGTTCCTTAAAAATATTAAAAATGAAATGATCCAGCAAATGCACTTCTGGGTATATAACCAAAAGAATTTAAAACAGGGACTCAAAGAGATATTTTGTACACCCATGTTCATAGCAGCATTATTTACAATAACTAAAAGGTGGAAGCAACCCAAGTGCCCATCAATGGATGAATGGATAAACAAAATGTATTGTACACATGCAATGAGTATTATTCAGCCTCAAAAAGGAAGTAAATGTTTCTGTGTGCTATAACATGGATGAACCTTAAGCACAATATGTTAAGTGAAATAACAGTCACAAAAAGACAGGTACATATAATTCCACTTATATGAGACACCTGGAGTAGTTAAATTTACAGACAGAAAGTAGAAGGGTTGTTGCCAGGGGCTGGGGAGCTGTGTGAGGAGATAGGGAATTGTTATTTAGTGAGTGTAGAGCTCCAGTTTTGAAAGATGAAGAGAGTTTTAGTCATTCACAACAATGTGATCAAAAGTTTGTATCCAAGGATTTATCAGCAATTGTTAATACTGTCTCCATTATACGTGGTTTTAATTTGTTGTGAAGAAATGAAACATATCCAAAGTGTTTCAATGAGGATGCAGTTGTTTTCATTCCATCCTACATAGACAATAGGAGGAGGATCTTCTCAATGGGTGAGCAATGGCATTATATCGGTACTTACAGTCTTGGCACGCACAGTGTAGTCAGCTAATTGTGCTGCTTGTTTCCTAAAATAATGAGACTTTTCTATTTTCTTTTACACTTTAGGAAAGATTAAGAAACTTCAAAGAGCTCCAAGCTAAATTTCAAAAGCTTGATGTGCCATCCCTTCCAGGACATATTAAATCCCTAGCAGGTGTTTCTCCAAAGGGTGACATTGGAAGCACACAGTCAACGAGGATTTGGGCCAATGGGAAACCCCTCTCATCCAACCATAATCAGCCCCCACCATATTGTTCCAGTGGTGAACCCCAGTCTCTTGAACCCCAGAAAATGAAGTTGGCACCAAGGAGTGATATTCAGAAATGTTCTAATTCCCCGGAACCTCCAGGAAGGTCTACTCATTCTGCAGAAAATTCACAGAAGGCTTCTCTGCCTTTAGATGTGAAGCAGTCAAATGCTAAGGTAACCGATAAGAAGAAAGAGGTGGCCAGTACCTTCAGAGACAAGCTCCGGAACTGGGAGAAAGTTTCATCTCAGAAAAGTGACATGTCATCAGCCCTTTGCCTTGCCGGTTGTGGAAGTGGGGATCTCCATCTGGAAGATCAGAAAAGCACGGGGCTCACTACTCCAGAGGAGCCCAGGAAACAGCTGGAAATAAAAGGTTCCCAGACTCTTCCTTCCCAGAGGCACTTGATGGCCCAAAGAAAATCACATGTCACCTCAGAAGATCCCACATTTCTGCTTTCTCAACATAAAACGAAGAGCCTAGGAAAGGCCAGTCCCGAGAGGAGCCCAGCGGGGAGCACCTGCCAGCCTATCTATGAGAGTGAGCTTGCCAGCCAGGCCCCAGGTGAGAAATCTAATCCCCACAGTTGCGGGGGAGAGCTCACTGCATTTTTCCAACTTAAAGGTGGGGAACTTGAGAAGGTCACATATGTGACCTCAGCAAATCTTTGCTCTAAACGCAGGTATTATAGGAGCATCTGCTAAATTGTAATTTTCAGGTTTGGGCAAAGTGATTAATCTCCTGGACTTATATTGATAAAGAGTTTGAGAAAACTTGGATCTGAATCCTAGTTCTACTTCTTGCAAGATGCATGAACTTGGGCAATCTGCTTAACTTCATAGAGCCTGATCTGCTCTCCTACAAATCAGATTCATCACCAGTCTTCCCTGTCTTAGTAAACAGGACAACCGTCCTCCTGGTTGCTCACCCCCAAAATGTAGGAGTCATGCTCTGTTCCCCTCTCCCTTCGTTCTTTGCATCCAATCCATCAGCAAGCTCTTGGTTCTATTACTAAAATGTGTTCTGTATCCCCCCAGTTCTGCCCTCTGCACATGTCCACACTACAGTTATCTCTCGCCTGGACTACTGCAATGGTCCAACTCATCTTCCTGCTTTCACATTCAGCTCTCGTATATCCTGCTCTCTTCCTAGCAGGTACAGTAATCCTCTAAAACATAAGTCATATCACATCAGGCTTCTGCTCCAATTCAACTCCAGCCATCTTACAGTGTTCATGTTATCTGGTCTCTGCCTACCTTTCTTACCTTCTCCTCTCTCATCACATTGGCCTTTTTGTTGCCCCTTAGATATATCAAGCTGGTTACACTGCAGGGCCCTTGCATTTGCTGATTCCTCTGCCTGGAACACTCTTCCCCCAGGTCTCTAATATCTGACTCAAGCATTTCATCAAGGTCTCTGCTCAGTGTCACCTGCTGTGAGTGGATCTTATGGATCATTCTATCTAAAAGAGCCATAGCACCCCATCACTATCTTCTTACATTGCTTTAATTTTCATCATATCACTTCTCCCTACTTACTATATTATGTATTGGTTTATCCTAGTAAAATGTAAGTTGCATGAGAATAAGAACTGTGTTTACCACCATATCCCCAGAATCCAGAAGGACAAGGTGCCAGGTTCAGTGGTTCTCAAAGCATATTTGTTGAATGACTGAAATGGACTGATGAGGTGGGTGGATGGATTGCCTGCTTCTAATCTCTTTGAACTTAGAATAGCATCTAAATTACTACTCATTTCAAGGTCCTGCTTCTTTTGATCCCTGTTTATGTCTCTAACTTACCTCCTGCCTCTTCCCCTGGCTCACTAGCCCATAGTCAATACACTGGATTTCTTGCTGTTCCTTCAACAGACTTTGTTGTGACTCGTGACCTTTACTATTGCTGTTCCCTCTTCCTAGAAAAAACCTTTTTTTTAACTTTTATATACTAGGTTCACGGAGGTCAAAGTCAAATAACACTTGCAGATAAATCATCATTAGCCTCCCTATCTAAAGACCACTTGCTCACCACCAAGATTTGCACTCTTTATATCATACTCTTTTTATTTCCTTTATAGAACTAACACATCTTGTTTGTTTACATGTTTATCATCAGTCTCATCCTATAAGAATAAAATTATCTTGTTCGTTTGTTTGTTTACATGTTTATCATCAGTCTTGTCCTACTAGAAGAAAAATTCCTGAGGGCAGAACTGTGTCTGCTCTTATTCTTATTCAGCTCTATCCCCAGCCCCTAGAACCATGCCTAGAATATAGTAGATAAGTAATTACTGATGAATAGATGGAAAAGAAGAGGGGATGAATGGGAGGAGGATTATGTGGGAAGGAAGGAGGACGGATGGGTTGATTACCTACCTGGTGGAACTGTTATGAGGATTAAAAAAGATAACCCATATGTAAACCACTGAGCACACTGTCTGGGAATAATTAGGGGCCCAATAAGCAAGTGATCATTTGCTTTCACTGTTATGTCCTTAATTTGATAAAGACTAAAATTGCTGACATTGGGACTTATAACCCCAGAAGAGAGAAACTTTGGCCCTGCTGGGAGGGCAGGAACAAAGCCCCTCTGCTTGCAGGGGACAGCAGGACTTTGAGAGTCTCACTGGTATATTTGGGAAACAATAGCCAGTTGTACCATGTAATCCACCCCTACTTTTTGCACCAAAAATCAAAGCGCTTGGTTAATATAAGAGTTTGCATTATTTTCCAAAGAAGCAGATATAATTTTCATCTATAATATTGGAATTTCTGTTGAGTTTGGCTAAGAATAAAATATGCAAAACTGGGGTTATCCTGTCAAATTCCAGGACACAAAATCCACAGGTGCCTAGGTACCACCAAAGTCAGCCTTGAAGCCTGTGTTAGGCTATGAGCCCTGGAAATCAGAGATCAATCCTGATTCCTCTTTATAGCACCCATTTTATTGCCCATCATACGTCCCTAAAGAATCCTTTCAGTTATTGTCCATTTCCTCTGAATTGGGCCCTGTACTTGGTGCTAGGGAAAGGTCAATGTGGCCTAGTCCCTGCCCACAGGAGCCTAACTCAGTGAGAAGTTAGACAAGCCCCTCTAATAAGCTACAACACTGCTGGAGAGGTGTTAACAATGTGCTATGGTGATATAAAACAGAGTCCTAGATTTCTGGGAGCAATCAAGAAACGCTTCTTAGAGGAGGTGTCATTGGAGCAGGGCCGTAAAGGAAGAGTTGAAGTTTGGCATGAAAGATAAAAGGGAACAGCATTCTAGGAACCAGGAATGGCATGAACAAAATCTTGGATATATGAAAGCTTTTGAAGGCCTGTAAAAGCCAATCTGGGAACTGAGAAGCCAATGATGTGAATGAAAGATGTTTGGGCTTCAGGTCAGGGAAGTAGGATAATAAAATCCGGTAAGAAAATAATCTGGAAACGTCGACTGGGGCCGTGTGCTGTTTAAATGCCAGAGGAGGGAGCCAACAAAGGGCATGCTAAGGAAATGGCAGTTCATCCTCTGGGCAGCAGGACGGTGACAAGATCAGGGCTGTTTCGATCTGGACACGCTGGCTACTGGGTGGAGTATAGATGTGGGGGGAATGAGAATGAGGCAAGGCAACTCATCAGTTTCTCTCCACAGGTCATGAAATGGAAACAATTGACAACCTACATTGTGGCTTTTTGTGCTCAGAAAAAGAGCCAGATGTCAAACATCATCAGCTTCCCAAAACGAAACCACTGCCTTCCGTGGAGTCCCTGGGTCCTCCTCCCATGAAGCCACCGAAGCCTCCAGGAGTGAGCCTCCGGGCCTTCCTGAGGCGGACAGCTGTGGTTCCCAAGACCCCCAGGGAAGGTGAGGAAATGCACAGCCCTCAC
>NW_006294339.1:4749190-4751411 GCF_000327345.1 Myotis davidii | reverse complement strand
CCCTTTCCGCATGAGCGCCCAGTGACAATGCTGAACTGCTTCTCCAGGGCTGGACATCCATCACTGCTCATTCTCACGTAGAGGCCGTAGAGGCCGTGGCAGCTTGCCCGCGAAATGACAAACCTGCGGGAATTGGCCCCTTATCGCTCCTGAGCCAGCCCGCTTCCCCTGAGAGCCTTGCATTTGATCACTGGGAATCCGTCCAAGAGGAAGAAAATGAAAAGGAGCAGGGCAGGGAGGCAGAGCGCCTCTGTGTTTCCCACAAAGTCTGTGTTGTCAACACAGCCTGTGCAGCAGACGAGGGGGAGGCAGTCAGTGTGAACTTGACCTGCGGTCATGATGGAGGTCCCTCAGGCCTCTGCAATCTGCCTGCAGTAATTCACTGAAGGGCTCCCACCTGCCCCCACTGGTCCCTTCCAGGACTGAGGCACCTTGGAAGCCATTTCTCTGTGCTGTTATGTGTCTAACTCTGACACATAAAGGCGCCCTTGCTCATCTACACCCCTACTCCAGACTCACCCTATCGACATTTTAAACACCTTTGCTCTGTCTGCTCTAATGAAACGGGGAGGAGAGGGAGGGCTGTGCTAACATGTTTTACTGTGACCATGAGTGCCAGCAGACGGGGCACTAAACGAGCTACTTCTAGCTCATTGGTTGTTCATTTGACTGCTCTGGGCAACTTCATGGTTAAATTTCTTGAACTCAGTGGTTCCCAAATTTTCTTATGCATCCGAATCACCTAGGTGACCTGTTAAAACACAATACTGGGCCCCATCCCAGAGTTTATGACTCAGTTGGTCTGGGTTGGAGGCCTGAGGATTTACCTTTTTAACAAGTTCTCTGGGGCTGCTGATGCTGCTGCTCCAGGGACCACGCTTGAAGAACCACTACTATAAGTCATCTTAGATCTCATCCTAAAAGAAAATTCTATATAGAGAAACAGGGTTCTTAGCATTATACGTTAAGAATACAGCCACCTCCATATAGGGGAAGTCTATAAATGTTAAATAATTTAGGGCTCAAACCATCTCTCTGAAAAGGAAGAAGGTTGTGAGAGGACATAAAACAAAGTACTAAGTCTTTTATAATAAAATGGGCTTTGTAAATTGTAGGACACACACACATGCACGCGCGCGTGCACGCACACACACACACACACACACACACACACACACACACACTAGCTGTTTAAGTTTGGGCATGTTACTCCCTGAGCCTCATTGTCCTTGCCTGTACATGGAGATGACAATAACACTCACCATATAGATTATTGTGAGGATAAATGAATGAGATGAGGCATGGAAAGACTTTGTAGTTATTGTCACACCAGTAAAAGCTCCATAAGTACAATGTTATCATTATTTCAAGCATGCATTCTCTTTGCCAGGCCCTGTGACAGGCATGAGATTAAGAGAGAAACCCAACAAACATCCTGGTACTCAAGGAGGTCAAAGTCTAATACAAGAGAGTGTATTCATGATTAAGCACCATAAAGTGTGGGTGAGGGCTGCGACGTAGGCAGTGATCACCTGGATGCCAGGGAAGGGGAGGGTTGAGGCACAGGTGAGTTGCCAACCACATTGTATCTCTGGAGTCAGGTCATTGCACAAACATAATTTGCTTTAATCAGGCTGCTGCTACTATCTCTTTTTCACTCTCCCCTTTGCTCTTGCAGCAGCTGTGAAGGAAGGCTACCTGCCTCCAGAGAGGTAAGTACCTGTTTCTTAATTGTGCAGGAGTGTAGCCTGCCAACGAGGCCACTGAGCCTGCCCACAAGCAGGCAGTAAGCACAGGCCAGGCATCGGTATTTCTCCAAAGGGTTGTGGGAAGATCAGATGTAGAAGCAACAAACTGCAGCTCTTGTTTTACATGAGAGATTAAATAAACCACATTTAACAACCATGCTGACATTAAGTTGCAAAGATTGTCCTCTGAGGTACTTTTATTTATTGTACAGTTGGGTTCAGTAAATTGAAACATCAGCTTCCATAGTAATAAATTGAATTAGAGGCTACAAAAAGTCGAGGGCAGCTGGCAGGATGTTCAGAACTGGTAATGAGACAAAGACCTTCTATTTTTGCTGCATTCATTCTAAGAATTTTGCCATGGAAGTGTAGGTCATTAAATTCACTCAACCAAATACTGTTGAGCCCTTTTAATGCATTGACCTGGCTACTTAATACAGATTTTCTCATTTCATCTTCTCCAGGAGGCAGCA
>NW_006294339.1:4741400-4748371 GCF_000327345.1 Myotis davidii | reverse complement strand
AAGCCCTGACCGGCTTGGCTCAGTGGATAGAGTGTTGGCCTGCGGACTCAAGGGTCCCGGGTTCAATTCCAGTCAGGGGCATGTACCTTGGTTGTGGGCACATCCCTAGTAGGGGGTGTGCAGGAGGCAGCTGATGGATGTTTCTCTCTCATCGATGTTTCTAACTCTATCCCTCTCCCCTCCTCTCTGTAAAAAATCAATAAAATATATTTTAAAAATTTTTTTAAAAAGAATCAATCCATTTCAACCCTGGGCACAAACTGGCTGTGATGGGCAAGTACTGGGAAACATAGTCTGTGACACCTTCTTCGTAAGGGATTTACAAAGGCAATTTGTGCTGCTCTTTCGTATTGACTTTAGAACTGAACCTACCCTCATCTGAAATGAGATTCATTGCATCTCAATTATTATATGAGCCATCCTATATAATAAAAGGGTAATATGCAAATAGACCTAACGGCAGAACAACCAAAGCGTAATATGCTAATGATATGTTAAGGCTGCTCAACCGCTTGCTATGATGTTCACTGACCACCAGGGGGCGGATGCTCTGACCAGTAGGTTAGTTTGCTGCTGGTATCCAGCCGGTAGGGACTGAGTGAGCCCTCCCATAGTCCCTCCCTGGTCAATCATGCACCAGTTGGGTTCCTCAGCCTGGCCTGTGCCCTCTCGCAATCTGGGATCCCTCGGGATGTCAGAGAGCTGGTTTCAGCCCCATACATCAGGCCACTCCCCTTGGGAGGGTACTCGAGCCTCTCCCTATCTCGACTGATTGGGTACAAACTTGCAGCAGGCGCAGAGGGGCCAGGATGAGCAGGACCAGCAGGTAGGAGCTGCAGGCAGCATTGGACTGCGGGTTTCCCAGTCCCTGCAGACCATCTAGAGGGACTCTACCCATGCACTTCTGTTTACTCAAAAGTCCTTCAAGTTGAACTGGGGGGGGTGGGGGATAACCTTCCTACCTCAGACTCAAACCACTTGGCCAAGATCTACTCATTGGTACAGTAGACACTGTCTTTACATAACAGTTCTTAAAACGTCTAAGGACTACATTTTTCTTTGATTAAATTTCAATTTTTTTCAACCATTATTCACAAAACAGGTGTCTTTGTGTTTTAGCTGTATTTTAATAGACTATATATATATGTATACACACACACACACACACACATATATATATTGATCATCTTGTTAGGAACTCAGTGCATTCACAGTAAACATTTTCATTTCTGAGCTTCTTCATATTATCAAATATGAGAAGTCGCATAGCGTAATGGAAAAATACAGGTCTGGAGTCAGAGTAGCACAGATTCAGACTCCTTCCCTGTACCTGAGACCAGTCACTTACCAGCTCAGAGCTTTAACATACACATCTGTAAAGTGGACACAATAATACTTACTTCACTGATGGCCATGAGGACTAGATGAGATAAAATGTCTAAAGCCCCGATGAGTCTGTTTGTTCCACCCTGGGCCTCTCCATCTCTGGTTGCCTCTGGAATATTAATATCTCATTAGCTCACAACAGTGAAATGACTTTTTGGAGATTATTCTTTGCCATCACTTTTTCATGGGAACCAAGCTGGCTGGCACCCTCTAGGACAACAGCCCCTATTAGTGTGAGCAAAGCAAGGGAGTCCCAGGGCAGCAGTCAGCAGGATCTCTGTCAGTACTTAGCAGAGCTGGCTAGTATTTCATTCATTCGCTATAAATACAGCTTTTCTCCCAGTAGGAAGTCAGAAGACAGTCCTGACTCAGGGAATTTCAGCTAGACACTAAGAAAGGGAGAGGCTATTTATTTCCTGAGCAGAAAAGATTCACACAGGACAGTGTTTCTCAGATGTGGGGCTGTGGGTGGATCTCAGGAATCCACCATTTTCTCTCCTCAACATTTTAATTTTGTGTTTTTGTTTTGATGGCAGCCTTTTTAAAATACTATAAGCCTATTATGAATCTCCTGGATGACCTCTCCCAAGCCAATACTTTGGAATGTGCGTTTGTACTAGTATTTGTGTTTTGGTGTGTAGCCCATTCTGAGTGGGAGATACAAACGTGCCTGGGGCTGCGGCTCCTGTGACAATCTAGGTCCTGTGTGAGAGGCAGGAGAGCAGAGGCTGTGGAGGGGGACAGCTGCCTTACCTGAGGCATCCAAGCAGAATAGTGATGCTAGCAGAATGACGGCATTGTGGCCCAACAAAACACATTTGTTCTCATTTGACTAGTAGTAAGTGCTGTAAAGAAAATTTTTTTTAGGTATTAAGGTAGTAACTGGGGATTGAGAGCAAAGTAAAGGAAGTGTAGAATGGTCAAGGAAGGCCTCTCAGAGGTGGTGACATTAGGGTTGAGACCTGAATTCAGGGGCCCCAGTCATGGAAGGTCTAGTCTAGAAGCATATTCCAGGAAAGGGCACCACTGGTGCAGACCCTTAAGGAAGAACTCCTCCCCCCCACCTTCTCTACAGAGCCAGAAAGGAGAGAATGTAGTTAAACATAGCACTGGGGATGATGTGGGCAACCCTTGTGAGCCTGGAATGAATACTGATTTCTCTCTAAATGCATTGGGAAGCCATGGAGAATGACAAGCTAGGCAGTGACGTGTGCTGACATTTAGTTTGTAACAGATACTCTGGGTTCCATATAAATAAATTTAGTGGGGAAATGGGAGAAGAGGAAGACAGCCTAGGAAACCACTGCAACAATAATAAATCAGTGATTATAACATCAAAAATAGCAATCAACCCTTAGACAGCGTCTGTTCTGAGTACATATATGAGCCCATATATGACAATCTAAAAAGTGGATGAAACCATCCATTTTACAGATGAGGAAACTGAGTCACAGAGAGGTAAAATAAGTTGGCAAGCACAAGATAGTAGAAATGAAGATAAAGAGCCCTGGCTGGGTAGCTCAATTGGTTAGATAAGCGTTCTAATACATCAAGGTTGTGGGTTCAATCTCTAGTCAGGGGACGTACAAGGATCAACCACTGAATTCATAAATAAGTGGAACAACCAATCAATGTGTGTTTCTCTTTCTCCCTTTCTCCCTCTCCCTCTTACTTCCTCTCCCTATAAAAATCAATGTTAATTAATTTAAAAAAGAAATGGAGATAAATCAATGGATTCAAGTTATGTTTAGGGGTGAAAGCCAGCAACTGCTGGATCAGCTATGGGAATGAGATGGGAGAGGAAGAGGAATCTAGGAAAACTAGAAGATTTGCTGTTTGTGTCATTGTTGATATGAACACTTGTGGAGTGCTTGGCACATCACTAGAGCTCAGTACCAGACACCACCTTCCTGAAAGCTGTTTGGGATTGTTCTGCTTAACTAAGCAAAAGCAGGACCTTTGTGCATGTAAGATAGAATCTCTAAAGGCTAGTTTCTAAGTTGTTCGCCACTACAGCGCTCTTTCTTGAGTGGCTCCTTGTACGAGTGGCTCCTTGGGCCCCAAGATCCCAGTGTGCTCAACTGAATTGCTATGGGGCAAGAGTGAAGAGAGGGAATGTTTTTAAGCATGTGCCTTATGACGTTTGAGACCCAGAACATCCAGGTGGTATCAGCGTAAGCCACGTCAATTGACATTTATTACACTCAACCACTGAGCCAGGCCAGTGGAGAATGACTTATCCCCTTTTAATTGGATTTCAGGGACACAGCAAGGTTGCTGTTTGGCCTGCCTTTCACAAGGTAGGAGCAGTGGATTTACTTAGGGTTTTTCTCTTCTTTCATGTTTTCAAGCATTATTCCTTTTTTAAAAATCCCTGAAAGGTTCTGTTTATTGGGCACTTTCAATAAACAAAGCCTGTGTCCCTTACTTAGGTCCACTCCTTCATTTTAAAACACCCAACCACAGAGTGCTCTGTTCAGGCGGACCACTGGTTCAAATGCTGACCTCATCCAAACACCCTCCCAGACACACCCAGAAATAACGTTTAACCTGAACGCCTGTGGCCAGTCAAATTGACACATAAAATTAACCTTTACAGTCATTCTAGTTTTGTGGCCCTTTATTAAAAGAATTAGGTTATAAATTTATGAATTTTAGAAAAAACACTTTAGTGCCCAGAATTGGATGACATTGGCAGCATTGTTTTTTCTTGTTTGTTTGTTTGTTGTTATAGAAGTCATAGTAGAAATAGTATGTTATGAAACATGGTGGTAGGGTTGGGCTTATACACACCCGTATAAAGACACACATACATATTTGTATATCTATATACAAATGCATATATTCATATGTATCTGATATATATTTATCATAGACATATATGTGTATTTTGTGTGAATGTATATCATATATAAGAATATCTATGAACGAGCATAGATATGTGTGTGTGTTCTATAAAATTTGAGAAAGTAGCAGAGCTAGTGGTAGAGGTGGTAGAAGTTCAAGTTCAAGTGGTGGAAGTGTGGGATGGTAGGCAGAGTGGTAGTGGTGGTAGTGGTAACATATACCTTATGTCAGCAAACACAGCATAATATATGTCCAGGAAGAAGAGATTTGGGCTCAATTACCCACCCAAGGTCACAGGTGAAGTTGAGACTCAGCCTCACATCTAACTTTCCAAAGCATGTGTCCCCTCACCATCCTTCTACTGGACTGCTTCATTGATTCTTCATCTTTATCAAGCATCTAAAATGTAGAGGATGGAAGCTTTATTAGCTCTTGAGAGAAACACGTCCTTGGAATTATTTTGTGTATTTTTGTGAACATAGTACAAATACATTTTCAGGTTCATTTTAGGTAGCATGGTTGTAATTTTTTAAAGTTTAATCATCATTTAATTCAGGAGAAAGGTTTCTTAGGGTGAAGGCCAGGGAGGAGAGTAGTCTTGTAAGAATTATTTATTGGAAATGGGGATTTGCCCAGTTTGGGACTTTGGGACATTGAGAAATCACATGGCCACATATTTCCTTGTCACCGAGAACCTGTAGAATACCACACAGAGCAACTCCTAGCTAAGCTACTCCTGGTCTCTTTGCCTCCAAAGTGACCATTGACATAAGAAGTGGAAGAAGGTGGGTTTTCTACTTAGATCTACCCCCTAATGAAATAAACACAGAAGTGCAGCTATAGCAGGCTTTGCTGCTCAAGTCCCAATCTTCCTACTTAGTGTAAGCTCTTTTGATTTTCCAGAACGGTTTTTCAGTGAAACTTTTTGATGCAGTCTCATGCAAAGTGATCCAGAGGAAGGTGAGAAAGGAAATGTACCTGCTGGGTGTCTCCCATATGTTAACTCAGTTATTCCTACAGTGACCCTATGAAGAAATTAAGGCCCCAAGAATCTGAATGACTGCTTAAGACCACACCGGGATGGATATGATGAATCTAAGTACAGTGCCTAACATATGGTAAACCCTCAACAAACAGTAGCTGCTACTGGGATGGGTAATTTCACTCTTCGACCAAATGAACAGATGTTTGGATGAGCTGTGTGTACCACTTCTCCAGAGTAAACAGCCCAAAACAGAGGTTGGCAAATTATTCTCCAAAGGAGGGCTGTGTCCCTAGGGTAGACATAGCAAGTGCAAACAAGAATGAGAGGAGGTGCCCTAACTGGTTTGGCTCAGTGGATAGAGCATCGGCCTGTGGACTGAAAGGTCCCAGGTTCGATTCCGGCCAAGGGCATGTACCTTGGTTGAGGGCACATCCCTAGTAGGAGGTGTGCAGGAGGCAGTTGATCGATGTTTCTCTCTCATCGATGTTTCTAACTCTCTATCTCTCTCCCTTCCTCTCTGTAAAAAAATCAATAAAATATATTTAAAAAAAAGAAAAAAAGAATGAGAGGAGGTCATGGGCCCATGCTTCAGCCAGAGAAAGCAAACTTGTTTTACAGATCGATCTCTAAGGGTCCAAGACAATAGGAAAGCATCTACTTGTGTAAATCATCTTTAATGCTCGCATCACATTTACAGAGCTGTTGTTTCTTCTTGAACACAGATAATGTTGACAAGATCTTCAAGAAACACTAATGTTTTATTATCCAGTACTTAAATTACCAGAGGCTTCCTATAAGAAAATCAGAAAAGATAGAATCCTGATACTATGCCAGTAATGAAAAGCACTTTCCAAAATGCAAACCCCAAACCTTTTTTTAAAGAACACTATAATTTCTGTCCTCCAGCATAATAATATTACTATCATGCTTTTGTAGAAGGTCTATGTGAAGAGGGCAACTATTTCATTCAATATCGATAGCCTACTTTTAAAGCAGATTTTATAATTGTTGTTTTGTAGAGTAGGAAACTAAAGATTAAGTGATGTACCCAATATTTTATCATTAGAAAGTAGAAGAGCTGGACTGACCCCAAGAACCAACTCTGTCTGTAATTCTATGCTGCCTCCCAATGATGTCTACAGTTCTAGGAGACAGACTATAGACTTAACAAATGTGGAAACAAAGAAATTGTGGCAGAGATATATTTAATTTGAGTTATTTCTTCCCTGCAATCCAAGTTCTTTCTATAGACCCACACTGTGTTAAATCAAGGCAGATCTCAGATCTGGTTTTAATGGACCAGAAAAAAGATAAAAGACATTGTCAGGGAGAAAAAGGGTGGTTTAAATGTATCTATAGTATCTTTTTTCTCCCTTCACATTAACCCTAACTCTGCCTTTCTGCTAAGACAGTGGGTCTGAAGATGCTATTTTTTTTTTTTTACAGTTGAGTGAAATTCTGATTATCTGAAGTCAGGTATTTTTTCATTTCTGAAAAAATAGTGCAAGAAATTAATTAAACGTCTTCTTTCAATTTTTCCACAAATTGTTTCTTATTAATAAAGTTAATTTACCATAAACCCAATGAGATTGTTAGACCCCTGGAGCATGAGATACATGGGATAGTCTATATTTTAAGAAAATTTCTCTTGATTGTTTCATGCAGGGGAAGGGGAGACAAAGAGTAAGGGGAGAAATTATAATACCTTAGAGTTTATTGTTTTCTATTCACACATATTTAAAATATTAGAGGC
>NW_006294339.1:4729893-4736586 GCF_000327345.1 Myotis davidii | reverse complement strand
TTAGGTCAGTGGTTGGCAAACTCATTAGTCAACAGAGCCAAATATCAACAGTACAACGATTGAAATTTCTTTTGAGAGCCAAATTTTTTAAACTTAAACTATATAGGTAGGTAGATTGTTATTAACTTAATTAGGGTACTCCTAAGGCTTAGGAAGAGCCACACTCAAGGGGCCAAAGAGCCACATGTGGCTCGTGAGCTTCAGTTTGCTGACCACGGGCCTAGGTGGTCATCACACCCTGATACCGTGATGCCCTCACACCGTCACAAGATGACTGTGCACACAGCGGAGGCAGGGCCTGGCGGCCACTCCACACAACAAGGCCTGGGGGTCCTGTGGCTCCACAGCACAGCGGTTGTGGTGGGGAGTCCCTGTGGCCTCACACAGAGGTGGCGGGTTGTGGCGGAGAGTTCTCACTGCCTCGTGTACTGTGGAGGCAGGTCCTGGTGTCTCCGCCACCTCGCACAAAGGAGGCAGGTCCTGCGGCTCCGCATGCTGTGGAGGCAGGACCCTCAGCTCCGGCCTACCTCTTTGGAGCAATCCATCAAGGAGCCCCAGATAGGTGAGCGGGTCCTACTTATTTGGGGTGACCAATCGTGGGGCTCCTGCACTGTGAAAGGGCACAGGCCAGGCTGTGGGACCCCTCCCCACACCCGAGTGCACAAATTTTATGCACCGGGCCTCTAGTCTATCTATATAAAAGCCCAGCGAACGAATGGCAGAACAACCAGAATGACTGGTCAACCAGTCGCTATGATGTGCACTGGCCACTAGGGGGCAGACACTCAATGCAGGAGCTGCCCCCTTGTGGTCAGTGCACTTCCACAGTGGGAGTGCCACTCGGTTGACCAGGATGAGTGCCACTCCCACAGCGGGCTGATCCCCACAGGCTCCACCCCACACCACTGCATGAATCCATGCATTGGGCCTCTAGTATAATAATAATTGGAGGGAAAAAAGAAAAGAGAATGCTGCCACCTTTTCATTGTCTGTAACAATTATGCAGATATGCCTTTAAATGGAAAATAAAACCAGGAAGAATACCAAAGTACTGAGACCTCACTTGTGTTAAGGTGGGAGAATTATGGGTAATTTTTCTCCCCTCTACTGTCCACATCCAGTGTGAAATCATTATTTTACATTTGCTATGGACACAGTTGAAGTCCCTTTTGTCTCACTCCCCAGTCTCATTTCTCTTTCTCCCTTCCCAGAGGCAACTCCAGCTGGGAATGCAAGAATGGATTCATTTAGTATATTTCTTACACTTTAGCTAAACTCACATATCTGTTAAAGGTATAGTATTTTACATCTATACTAATAAAAGGGTAATATGCTAATTAGACCGAATAGACCAGATGTCTTCTGGACATCATTCCAGACATCCTTCCTGACAAAACTGGGGCCCAGGCAAAGGAGGAAAGCCTGGGTCCCAGGTGTGGGGGCAAGGCAGAGATGGTTAGGAGTGATCATGCAGTCAGGCAAGCAGTTAGGGGCAATCAGGCAGGCAGGTGAGCAGTTAGGGGTAATCAGGCAGGCAGGCGGAGGTGGTTAGGGGGCAATCAGGCAGGCAGGTGAGTGGTTAGGGGCAATCAGGCAGGCAGGTGAGTGGTTAGGAGCCAGTTGTCCCAGATTGTGAGAGGGATGTCCAACTGCTGGTTTAGACTGATTTAGTCTGATCCTGGTAGTCGGACATCCCCTGAGAGGTCCTGGATTGAGAGAAGGTACAGGCCAGGCTGAGGAACCACCCCTCTCCCCGTACACAAATTTTGTGCACCAGGCCTCTAGTTTTTATATGAATGGCATCTTATTTTAACCTTCTGCAACTTGATTTTTTTCCAAAGCTGTGTTTTCATATTATACTTCTGATTTAGTCTGATCCTGGTAGTCGGACATCCCCTGAGAGGTCCTGGATTGAGAGAAGGTACAGGCCAGGCTGAGGAACCACCCCTCTCCCCGTGCACAAATTTTGTGCACCAGGCCTCTAGTTTTTATATGAATGGCATCTTATTTTAACCTTCTGCAACTTGATTTTTTTCCAAAGTTGTGTTTTAATATTATACTAGAGGCCCAGTGCATGAAAATTCATGCACACGGGGGGTCCCTCAGCTCAGCCTGCGCCCTCTCACAGTCTGGGACCCTTGGGGACTACCCACCTGCTGGCTTAGGCCTGCTCCCTGAGAACAGATGAACTAAAAGAAATAATCATATCCTAGGGTAAGGATTTATCAAAAAGGAAATGGTTGCATGAAAATTCACTGCCAGTGGGGCTGAGGGGACTGAGGGACTCCAGTGGCAGGCATGCGGCACAGCCAGGCCTGCCTGGTGGCAGGCCCAGCTGCACCATGCGCCTGCCACCCCCCAGCGGGGCTGAGGGGTCTGGGCATTGCCATCTTGTGGCTGGGGGTGCCACCATCTTTGTGAGGACATGATGGTCAATTAGCATATTGCCTCTTTATTATATAGGATGTTAATGCATGTAAGTCTAGTTTATTCATTCCATTTACACATTGCCTGTATTTCTTTATATAAACAACATATCACAGTATGTTCACATATTCCCTTAATGAGGAACATGAAGGTGGTTTTAAATTTTCAACCTTTCAAATGATGCTACAACAATCATCCTCATATATTTACAGGTAAATATGAGCAAGTTTCTCTAGGTTGTTTTGTGTTTTTTTTTAACTTAGAGTTAGAAGGGCTAAACAAGAGTAAATAAACAACTTTAGTTTTGCTAGGTATTGAAAAATTATCCTCCAAAATAGTTGTTCCAATTCATATTCTCAAACCTGTATGAAGAGTTCCTGTTTTCCATATTCTTGCTAAATGAGATGTTTTTCAAACTTTAAGATTCTTGCTAAACTGAATTTGGTGTGGAACCAAATTCTCATTGTCTTGACTTCTATTTCCCCAGTTACTGTGAAGTTGTGAATTTACTTATAAACTATTTAGTTGTTTGCTTCTGTGATATCTACCACATGCTTTTGTCCAATTTTCTATTGGTTTCTTTCTCTTTCTATTGCAGGAGTTCCCAATAGCATTTACATATTAACTCCTTTTGTTTCACTTTTCTATTGTGACATTTTTGGAGGTTAATCTAGTTAAGAAAGTTTTACCTGGAATGCTTTCTTGCATCTATTAAAATAATCTGAGTGGGGTTTTATTTTCTCTTTCATTGTTTTAGTATGATTAATTGCAATGACAGATTTTCTGATGTTAAGTCTTCCTTGAAGTCTTGGGGAAATTTTAGTTGTTTTTATTACTGATTAATTCATTTTTCTACTATTCGGGCTAAAATGTCTTAAGTGAGATTGGGCTATATTTTTCTTTCATTGTTTGGTCATCTTGTGGTTTTCACATCAAAATTATTCTTTCATTTTAAAATGAGTAGCATAGCTTTTCCTTTTTTCCCCCTCTGAAACTAGTCATTAAACCTCACCACAGATGGGCAGAATGTGGAGGTGGGTAGGGGGAACTGTGGGTTTGTGCACTGTTTATTCAAGCCCTTTTATGGTTTATTGGCCTATCCATCTTTCTATTTTTTTCTTTAGTCACTGTGATAATTTTATATTTCTCACTAAATTTGCTGATTTTCTCTAGACTTTCAAACTTATTGGCAGAGAACTGATTATAACAGCCTGATAGATTTCTAAGAACCTGAAGCTATCCCCAGTTTTGTCCTCTTTTTTACCTCTACTCTGTGGTTGTGTGTGTATACCTTCTCTCATTTTCTTGAACAATCATGCTAAAGTATGGTCTACTATTAATATACCTACCTAAGCTTTCTTTTTGGTTAGTATTCAGTTTGGCTCTCTTTACCATTCATCAATGCCAGTGCTTTGGTTTGTCTGTTGCTTTATAGCAGCATTAGCTAGATTTTTAAAACAGCAAGTCAGATAATCTATATTTTATTAGAGTAGGTTCATCTCTGCATTCTTATGATTCTTGATCTATTTGGACTTTTTTCCCATTATATTTCATGTTTTAAATTTACTATGAAATTTCTTTACTTGGATTTTTTTTTCTTTTTTTTCTGCCTTCTTAAACATTTAAGTTTTCTTATTGCATATTTTCTTTCTACCAAGGGGGGAAGTTAAATATTTTGTTTCAATCTTTTTTAGTGATTACAGTTAAATTTTGACATCTACAGTTAAGTCTGATGTTAGTCAAAATCTCTACCCTGCTCCTAAATAATATAAAGACCTGAGAATAATTCTCATAGCTTTCTCTCCCCATCATATTATTATTTAATATTTTAATTCCATTTTATTCTTTTCTAAAATATGTTTTATTGAATTTTACAGAGATAGAAAAAGAGAGAGAGAGAGAGAGACATTGATGAGAGAGAAACATCAATCACTGCCTCCTACATGGCTCCCACCAGAGATTTGAGGCTGCAACCCGGGCATGTGCTTTGACCAGGAATCAAACCAGCGACCTCTGGGTACATGGTTCGATGCTTAACCACCCACACTGGCTGGGCCATTTTATTCTTAATTAACACTGCCTTTATAATTATTCAAAGTGTGTGTATACATTTTTGGGGAGTGTGTGTGTGTTGAACCTTCTCATTCTATCCTCCCTACTGTTAACTTTTCCTTTAATATTTTTCATCTGTTAATCTCTCTGTGCTACCTTCTGGGTAACTTCCTCAGATTTAACTAGTTCACTAATTCTCTCTTTTGCTGCACCCAGTCTACTTTTCAATTTATACATTAAAATTTTTATTTTAAGAACTATATTATTTCTATAACTTCTTTCTCCTGTCTCCTACTGTACATGTTTTTTTCACACCCTCTAATGGCTTTTGTCCCTCACTTTATTTCTTTGAACACATAAAATGTATTTATGTTAAAGCCACATTCATATAATTCTGCTATTTAATTCTCCTGAGTTATATCTTCCGACTCTCTATGGTGGCTCCTTTCCTGGTGGGGTGTGCAGTTGTGACTATAAACTTGTTTGTAGTGGGAACTGTTTCTTTAGAAATCATAGGTGTCCAAGGATATGGAAGTATGTTTACCGAGTAATTTCAGAGTTGCTTTAGCGGAGGGTAGGGTTGCATTTCAAGCACCCTTTTGGCTTTGCATCTTAGAACTACACAGACAGTCTGCCTCTGGAACCCACACCTGTGCAAGTTTCTGGTATCTCATGGGGACTCTCTTTTAGCTCTAATGGCCATGGTCAGGCAGCAGTCTTCCTGCTCAGAACCTAGGAGAGTGCACCAACAGTTTTAGAACTCCTTTTGCAGATGGGATGACATTTTGTGACTCTGGACTTCGTGCTGATGGCTCAGTTTCAGCTTCCCATTCAGATGAGGCATGTGGCTCAAGCATAACTTCCAACTCAGACCTTAGGTCCCCAGTCGGCCAGTCATTAAGATCTTTCTTTATTTGGTTCCCATTTGCCTCTGAGTCCCTTGGTTACAGTTCTCATTTACATCTTTAATTGTGAGTTTCCTCTTGATGTCTGGCACCTGGAGATTTTTACCTTACTGATATCTAGATGAGTTAGGTGTTCTTTGTATAAGTCTTTGCATTGTTATATTTTGTCCAGAATTCCTGTCTTTAGAACAGGGATGGTGTGCCTTCCATGTCTGCTCAGGTTACCATATTGGCCAGACATACTTATATTACCTCTCTAATGAGGAAAAAATACAAAAAACTTTTACAATACAAAATGTTTAAAGAAACATTTTATTTTGACTAACCTTCTTTTCTCCATGCTTCTCAGTGCTGAAGTTGAAGAACCACATAATTATGAGGCAATAATTCCATATCTGAGACATTCTGGCAACTCCATTAACCTGCACACTGCAGAAGAAATTGCTGGTTGTAAGTCTGCTAAGCCAATTAATATTGTAACCCCTTGTGGAATGAAAATGTGTCAAAAATGGTATTTTCTCCCCACTGACTATGAAGTTAAACATCCACAGCCATGCTGCTTTACCATATAATTCCCCCCTCCTTTGTCTAGTCTCTTACAAATATAAATGCATCCAGTTGGGCATGCGTGCTATCTCAGGACTCAGCACTGCCTTCTCTCTGCCCTCCTCTGGCCTTTCTTCACTGATCTAGATGCTTTCCCTTTTGTCACTGTGTGGGAGGGAAAGATCAAGATATGGTGATTCGTTTTTCTTCCTTGTCCTCCTATTCAGTCTTCATCTCTCTTCTTTCAGTGTCTTTCCTAAAGTCCCTGAAGCTTCATGTATGGAGAGGAAGATAACAGACCATGGGAATTAGGTCCCTTTTGTGTTTAGCCTTGATAGGAGCATAGGATTCATTTAATGGCTTTGACCAATGGTTCAGAGTTACGTCTTCCTGTCTCTGGTATCGCCAAAAAAGCTCAGACTTTTATGTGAAAAAAAAAGAAACCCTTTCAGGGAAGAAGATGAAGAAGCAGAGACTCATAGCATTTCCACAAGTTTCTATGTTTCTGTCCTGCCTGTAGGATCAGTCAGTTCTCTATGTAAGGCCTACATGTTGGTGCCAGAATAAACACTAGCATTTACTGACCTTGTGTGATGGATCCCAGTTCTGTGTTAGGTCTTCTGTGTACATCCTGCTGATAGGGTGATTTTAACCTACTTTGAGAGACGGGAAACTCAAGGTGAGAGATTGAGTAACCAAAGTCACATAAGGACTATGTGTGGAGCTATAATGTGAAATGGGCTCAGACTGCCTCTGAGATCCA
>NW_006294339.1:4715838-4729864 GCF_000327345.1 Myotis davidii | reverse complement strand
ACCCCTTTATGTTGCTCCTCCTTCAAGAATGTTTTCATTCTCCCCCTCTGATAGTTGTCTTCTTCTCCCAGCTGGGATGCTGCTGTTCAGTGGAGAGCGTTATCTAACTCCGCGTGAAATGTGAGCAAGGACTCCAGTGCTGTGGGTTCCTAGTCCCTTCCTGACCCTCTGGGGTCCAGCCCTTTGAACTTTACATTTCTATCTCGGGAGCAAGTTTTTATGGCAAGACTTACTATGAAAATTTGTTTTAAAAGCATTAAATTATGAATGTGTTATTAACTGTGCATGCATTACCCTTTTTTGGTAGTCCTCTGCTCCACCAGCCGGGCTATGGAAGGGACTGTATCACCCTTTTTTATTGGCCTTGTCAAGTAAGGTATCTCTGAGCCTTGGTTGGCCCATATCTAAGACAGAATCCTAATATCTCCCCTACCCAATGGCAAGGAGTAAAGAAACCATGATTTATTAACTCTTTAAATAAATATATATGGTAAATAAACTGGAGGAAGGAAAGAAGGTATTTTTTAAATTGGAAAAAATATCCATACTTTCAATGGATGAGGCCATCTGTATCATAAGCAGTCATTTTCAATGTATTGATAACTAAACAAATTTTTTAAAGCAAGTAATAGCAGAATTTTTGATTCAAAAACAAGTAAAAATAATAGTGTACAATTACCCAAGTTGATTTACATATTATTAATCATCCACCCAGAATTTTAGGTCTGTGTGTCAGCAATCCCATGTGGGTAGTTCCTATGGAAAACCTAGGGTTTCCTTTCCTTTAAAAATGGATTGTATGTTTAGAATCATTATGGCTTAAGAATGCAACATGACGTTTGGTCAGTTTTCTAAACTAAAGCTTCAGGACTCTAGCAGAGAGAGGAAAAAAAGAAATGGGGAGGGGAGGTCCTACTCATTATGCACTCATTAACAGTAAGGGAAAACTTTTATAGATAACTTTTAAGCAAGGAAACATCAAACTAGCAATTTTATATATATAAAAAAAAATCACTTTCTATACAACAGTGACCTGCTAGGTATGTTAAGTTTCTTACATCAACTCGTTTAATCTTCCCATTATATCTGTATGGCAGATACCAACTGACCCCATTGCATAGATGTGTAAGCTGAGGTTCAAAGAAATGAATCCCACAGGTAGTATCAGGACTGGCTTTTGAACCCAAATTCTTGCCACTACTTGTGTTTGTTAGGTTGGCATCATGTCATTAAATAAAATCCACAGAACTACTGAAAAAAATCAAAAGGTCTTCTAGCCTGAGTTGTGGTCCGACTCCTCTTTTCAAGCTGCACTAAGAAACTTGAGATGGGTGGGAGAAAACACTTTTAGACATGCTATGGCAGTCATTTTGTTGAAATGGGATGTAGACTGTTTCTGACTTTTTCCCCCTTTCCTTTTCCTTTCAAGTTTGTCTTCTGAGTGCTACCACTCAATTTCAGTGATTTCTCTTAACTGGTTAAGCACTCAGTCAGTCGCCGGTGACTGACACTACACTTTCCGTCTGGAAGACAAAACAGGCTGGGCACTT
Source organism: Myotis davidii (assembly GCF_000327345.1). Taxonomy (NCBI): domain Eukaryota; kingdom Metazoa; phylum Chordata; class Mammalia; order Chiroptera; family Vespertilionidae; genus Myotis; species Myotis davidii. The sequence continues at coordinate 4,728,314 of NW_006294339.1, read as the reverse complement.
AATGTCTTAATCATAGGGAAGGAATGTATTTACCCAAACAGGAAACTCAAAATTGTTTCAAATGTTTTCATTGATTGTACATTCCATCCTGGAAATCCCCACGAAATTAAAACTGTGATCACTGACCCCGAACTTCCCAAACCACCTTGATAAAGCCTTACATAGATCCATGTGAAGGTGGAGAACACTGAACTCTGGTCTTGCATAATTGATTTCACACCGGGTACTCTATGAAACTGGTACTATAAGGAACTGCCTTGAAACCATTCTTTTTCATCTTTATTTTAGCAACTTATGAAGTTGGAATTGAAGAACTCCAAAAGGTATTGTTTTCTCTCTTCTTTATTTTAAATATATGTATTTTTATTGATTTTAGAAAGGAAGGGGGACAGAGAGAGAGAGAGAGAAACATAAATGAGGAGAGAGAATCGCTGATCAGCTACCTCCTGCACACCCCACACTTGGGATTGAGCCCACAATCTGGGCATGTGCCCTGACCAGGAATCAAACCTTGACCTGATTCATAGGTCAATGCTCAACCACTGAATCACACTGACCGGGTATTTCCTTTCTTCTTAACAACTTTCTAACTAAAACTGTGCAGAGTTTATTCCGAAGAAGTTTTGATTAGGAGGGAGAAAAGGTCCTTGTTGTCAGTTTTCCCCTGATGTCTGATAAGGTTCTGAAGCCTGAGCCCCAGTGTCAGAGACAGAAGACGTGTGATGGAATGGGAAATGCTGATCCTCATCTACTCCCAGCCCCTCATCTTTGGCACCCAACTGGCTTTTACTTACTGTCTCTTTGTGGGGAAGATGTCTTTGGCACAAGACAAATTTGCACATCCCAGGCTTTCACAGGCTGCCCAAACCTTGAAGGCACATCCTCTGGCCTCCTGGTAGGCACAGTACCAGGTGACTCCTTGGAGGCATTGTAGCAACTTGATTAGGGCCCAAGCACAATCCCTGGCCTTGATCCCAGCCGCTGGTTGTGCAGCCTGAGCCTCCATTTCCTCACCTGTAGAACGGAAGTAACAGAAATGCCCACCACTGGGATCGTTGTGAGAATGACTATAAGGTAAATTCAGATACACAGTTTAAAAGCCAGTGCCTGGAGTCTGGTCCATGCATATGGTCTCTCCCAGCTCCCATTGTATCTTCTGTAAAATGGTGTGTTCTCCAAGAGGGCAAGATGCACATGCCTGTGGTTACCACACTTGCAGTGGCAGATGTCAGTGCAGAAGGGGTCCAGTACGTGTCTCACTAAACTTCTGTGAGAACTAAGTGAGATAGAGGAGGTAAGCACCCAGCACTGCAGGTGGCACACAGTAGGCACTCACCTAAAGCTGTGACTAGGTCCATTAGGGTTCTACTCTTTTCTCACTGGGTACCGTTAGTCTAGAGCCTTTAACTTTCTGCTCCAGTTTTCTGGGCTTACTGGAAAGGACTGCTCATCTGTGGCTAGAAAACTCTAGGTGGTTATTATTCCTACTAGTGAGCGCAGAAGCATTCTATTAAAATGCTTCCCTTACCTGGCAGCGTGGGCAAATAATCAGCTTCTCTGTGCAGTGCGCTCTCTGAAGGACCAAATTGTTTCCCTCGCAAAATAAAGCAGCATGAACGTATTCTTCATTTTTAACTAAACCTTGCAACCTTCAGACATGTTTATGTTCATCTCAGGATTTTCTCTCCTGGTGGCTGGAAACTGCTGTCACCCTTTCCTGGTGATGGGAGCGCAGGGGGCAGAGTGGACAGTCCACGCTCCTAAGAGATGCTCTTGGGCCCCTGCAGGTGCGCAGACCAGTTGCCCTCACACAAACCACCACAAGTCTGTGCTGTCATCGTTTTCTGACGATTGTCATTTCTTTCTACTCTCACTATCTCCATGTCTATCAGTGAGTCCCTCGTGTGCTCAGGCGGTTATGGACCAGGTCTGTGTGTGCCAGGCACTGGTGCATACATGGTAGGACTTCATCCACAGCATCAGTGGTTAGCGGGTACACTGCTTCCACTCTACAGGTGAGAACTCGGGGCCCGGAGGGGCTCTGTAACCTATAATAACAGAGCAGAGATCTGAGATGAGGTCTGCCTCCCTGGTCCTACCAGTGCTGCCATCCGAGTGGCTCGATGATACAGGAAAGAGAAACCAGTGGGCCCTGAATGGAGGCCTGGGTGTGCTGAGCTACTGGGCCTGTACTATGTGGCAGCATTTTGGATGCTGGGATAGTCTGTTTTCTTCAGGTTCTTGGCTAGATTCCAAACACGGAATGGCACCAGCGCTGTGATGAGTAAATACATGAGGACTGTGTTGTCATCAGTGGGACACAGTTTTCATGGAGTCAAACCTAGACCACGGTAGAGTTGAATTTGGATCACTGGGTGCGTGATCAATGCGGAGAATTCGCAACACGACCTGCACACTCTCCAATTTGTCCACTGAAATACTGCATTGCTCAAATATTACAAATGTGTACTTCCTCATATGATTTAAAAGTTTTCTACTCTACAGATGCATTCCTGGAAAGGTATGCAGCAAACTGTTTATTTTTTTTTTTTTCCTGCTGGCATACACTGTCATTTCAGAAATGCTTGTTTTCTTTTCGGATTGACCTTCAGCCCCACTGGGAACAGTACGTGGAATGTTGTCAGTGTCTATATTTGCTTGTGCTGAGATCTCACCCACCTCTCCTTGAAGTCTGGTCTCTAATGATCTGTAATCAAGCAGTGACCTGGTTGATGAGGGTGGGTTTATGAAAATGAACATTTTCCTCTTTACTTTCAGCCTTGGAAGAGTTTCCTCCACCAAGAACATAGGTGAGTTTTATCTTCAAAAGGAAAGGGAGTAATCCAGCCCCTGATGACTGAACTAGTGTCTCCAGTGGTGCAGCTCTGGTTCCAGTGTCTGACCTGGCTCAGCACCTCGGGGCCTGGCCAGGCACCTGGTGCAGAGAAGGTGCTCAGGGACCCGTCCCTCTCGCCTTGCTCCAGCCCACGCTGCTGTCATTCAGCAAACACAGCACATGGGAGCCATTTCAAGCCACTGGGGCTTTAGCAAGTACAGAGGCCACGCCACTCTCCTCAGAGACTCCTGGATTAGAGGAAGTGTCACATAATCCAGCAGGCATGGAACCATCACGGGGATCCCTAGGAACTTAACATTTCCCAAGCCCACCATGCGGTCTCAAGTCCCTTTGCCTTTGCCCATTTAATTAACTCGCCCCAACTTAATGATCTGGCAAACACCTACTGACCATCAAATGTCCCTCCTACAAGAAGCCTTCCTTGATTCCCCTCCTCCAACGAGGGGTAACCAGTCCCTTCCCTGTGGCACCACTGTAAGGTACCCATGAATTTGCACTAGTGTCACTGTATGTTGTGTTTATTAGCATGCCTGTTGATTTTCACCCTCTTGCCCACTCTTGCTGTGAGCTACTTGCGGGCAAGGCCCATGTTTCCTTGTTCTTGGTGTTCCTGGCCCAGCTCAGTTTGAATGAGACACATTTCAATTGTTCAATAGCCACATGTGGACTGTGACCACTGTATTGGATGGTGCAAATTTAGGCTTTGTCCGGTAGGTCAGGGAGAACTATGAAACAGTTTCAAAGCAGAGATAATGCACCTTCTCCCCATAATATTATTCCTGTAAATCACAATATTAAATGTGTGGAAACTCCTGGACAAGGTCTGGGGGATAGGAAGATGGATTACAAAGGACATATATGTCAATAAGGCAGGTAAATGCTACAGAGTAGGGGTGGGGAATGTCTGGCCCAAGGGCCATATAGGGCCCTCAAAATCATTTGGTCTGGCCCTGCCAAGACATTAGGAGTGACTTACTTAAATGTTTGACCAAATATGGCAGGCTAATTTTTAAGTTGATAATTTTGTATGGCTCGTGAATGATCTTATAAATATCCAAATGGCTCATGGCAGAAAAATCGTTCCCCAGCCCTGCTTTAGAGGAAATATCAATAATTGCAGTGGGAACAAAAGAACTGGGTGATTCTAACTCAGCAAATGCTTTGATGAAGAAGAAGGCATGCTATAAACAATGTGAGGCTTTCAACACTTTTATCACATTTCGTTCTTACGGCAACCATGGAAATTGGCATGTGACCTTTCATTTATACATGAGAAAATTTGATTTTTAGGAAGGTTAATCTTAGAAAGAAGGACAGTGGGGATTAGAACCCAGTCCTCATTTCACAGTCCCCGTTCATCACAGGAAAACCAGTAAGTGCTTCAATGGTGAACAAGAGTGCTGAGTAATTAGATGAATTACTTGGAGGGCTCTTGGAGTGCCCTTCTTTCTCTGCCTTCCATTTAAACATGGTTGTAGAACCATCTAGTTCATAGTAAGGCCAGAAACGGAACTTCTCACGTGGATGCTGATGCTCCGCAGCATTCTGTTCTTGGTCCTGTTTCTCATTCACTCTCCGCCTTGACTGTATCCTCCTCCAGGGCAGCTGCTGTCTACATATTGGTGTGCAGCAGTCCTTTGTCATTGGGAACACTGTGCCCTGCTCTGGCTACCCTGGGTCACACAGCACCAGCGGTGGGTGATTAAGAGAGTTCTGCCTCTTTGTAGCTTGATTTTTAGGTAGTTGACAAGGCAAAGCAGAGGAATTGGAGACAGATCCATAGGCACTACATTATTATATGAGATGGAAGGACAGAGTGCTACAGATAAGGCATGCCTGCTCAAGAGAATCGGGTAGATTCCAGAGGTAATTTGACTAGGACAAACTGAGAAGGGTGCTGTGTATTTCAACAATAGAAGATGTGGAAGGCGTGCCTGACAAAGGAAATGGAAGTAAAAAGGGAGAGTTGCTCAAAGTAGCCTGGTAGGTTTGGGGGATTGTCAGAGTCTAGACTAGAACAAAAGTGCAGGATGGAACAGAGGGAGATAGGGTAGAAAGAAAAGTAGGGGCCAGACCACTATGGAACTTACGTTTTATCCTACAAGCAATGGGGAGTTATGAGGCAATTTTGAGCAGGAATTTACTCTGGCATTGATTGGAGCAGACAGAAACTCAGAGAAGCTATCTATGGTTGGCCTGATCCTGGTCCCCCTCACCTTTAAAAAAATGAAGAGGAATTGACATCTGTTTGAATTCATTTTTCCCATTCATTTTCTTTAGGATTGAGTGGTACACTACTATCTAAGCACTCTAAACTTCACTTTTTTTTTTCCTGGGTGTCTCTTCACATTTCAGCCCTCAACATGAAGATCAAGATAAAAAAATAAAGGAAAAAGAGCCACATGAATTGGAACCTCAGAAAACAGGAAAGGATCTACATCCAGACCTTATGTGCAAGGTATCTGTGTTCCAGGGCTCTAGCCCAACAGTGCAGTACAGCTGTGTCATAGGGTTCATTCACTGGGTGACTTTTTAGGGGTGAGGCATGCAGCTCTCAGAGTCCGAAGATGCAGTGGGTTTTGAAGGCATTTTACCAAAGATAGGAATGTGGCGACAACACTGAGCTCCAGCCTGGGATTTTCCACTAGTAGCCCGACGCAGGCCTTTGCAGTAGGGTGGGGCAGGTGTGAGTCCAGCAAGGCACCGAGTGGGCAAGACACAGAGACACTCAGGTGCCGACCGTGCACTTGAACATGCCTGGAGGAAGGATTCTGTGCTCTTTGTCTCTAAGCTCTGTCATCTTATCTGTAAAATGAGAATATAATCACCATCCCCATTCCTACCCTCAGTCACGATGATAAAATGAAATAATGTACATGGAAGTGCTTTGTAAGCCATAAGTTACCATAAAAATGAAATGTATTATTGTTGTCTATTGATTGATTGGTTGGTTGATAGTTTATTAATACTAAATACTTTATATGTGTGTGTATTGATATCCAGTTGACACTACTCCCTCCAAAACAGTGTGATTGGAGGCTTAAACAATAGATTCCACCAGGGCTACTACTAGTGCTTAAAAAATTCTAGATACCTGTATAATATCTACCTGTATAGAAACCATATAATATCAGATTGTCTCAGGTTCTTCTGCACAGATTGGATCTATCATATTGATGGTGGTGTTAGCCTGAGCTAGTGTGTCGGCCCAGGATAGGGCTGGACCAGGTTGGGTGTATAATTCAGAGAATTATGAAAGACAGGGACCAGCCTGGCTGGTATGGTTCAGTGATTGAGCAGTGACCCATGAACCAGGAGGTCATGGTTCAATTCCCAGTCAGGCAGATGCTCAGATTGTGGGCTCATTCCCCAGTAGGGGGCATGCAGGAGGCAGCCAATCAATGGTTCTCTCTCATTATTGATGTTTCTATATCTCTCTCCCTCTCTTTTCCTCGCTGAAATCAATAAAAACATATTTTAAAAGAGAGAAAGACAAGAATCAGAGCCAGGGAAGCAGCACTATATGTTAAGGCCAGAGAGCAAGGGCAGGGGCAGGGCTATAAATGGGGGATAAGGTCTTAGGTCAGAAAGCATTAATCAGGAGCTTGTAAGAAAGGCAGTAGAAGAGCCTGGTTAAGATGTATTGACCATTTAAGAGAAAAAGCAGGATGTACTCTCAGTGCTGGCCATGAGACAGGAGCCAGGTATGCGGTGGACATATTCCTACATTCACTGAGTAGATTTGAGTTTTGGATATTATTAGAAGTTATTTGGAATGTGTTAGACAAATGTGGCGGGTAGTTTAGCTGGGCAGTTCTCTTTGGGGTCAAATACAAACTATAAGTCAGTAGATACATAATCCACTGTGATTCAAATGGACTCTAGGGCACAACTCCAAGGACAGACCCAATGAGAATCAATGAACTACTTTATATGGACTACCTGTGGGAAGACAGCCACCATACCTATGTGAAACATTGACTTCCCTATTTCCTTATTGCTTTTCCCATTTAAAAACTCATTCTTGGCTATGTGACTAAAAAGAATGCCCCTCCTAACACTGTCCTCTTAGTTTGCTTAGATCCCACCAAGAACTCAGAAATTTCATGCCTTTTATCTGTTGGTTACTTTAGCTTTTTTCAAGTGTTTTCAAATATATCATCATAGTCAACCCTCATGTCCACTTGTGGTCAGAAGGACAGTAATCCCCTCTCCTGTGTCATGTGATCATTAGAAAATACTTAGATGGCCAGAAATGTTCGGATTCTCCTCCGTCTCCAGTGTTTCTTTCCGCAATGTATCCAGATCTTTCTGGAATGCAAATCTGAACAGGTTTCTTTCTTGCCTGGCTCCCTGTCACTGTGAGATGAAGCACACACACTGTCTCAGATGCAAAACCCTTCCCAACTCAACCCCATTCTATTTTGTCTTTTTAGTCTCATTTCCTGTCTTTCTTCCCCTATTCTTTCCCCCTGGCCCTTCAAAGCTTCCCTTATCAGTAGCCTCCATACTATCTTCACAGGATACTTAATACCACATGCTTTTACTCATGCTGATTTATCTGCCAGGTAGATCCTTTAGCCCCTCAATCAATCTCTTATATTTTAAAACACAGTTTAATAAAACCTGCCTTTGAAGTCTTCCCCAACCCTGTCTCTTAAAACCCAGAGATTTTACCTCCTCCTCCTCTCTGTTTCATCTCAGTGAGCAATACTGTTGTGAAAAGCTTGCCACATTATACCTTAACTAGAGGCCGGGTGCATGAAATTCGTGCATGTGGGGTGGGGGTTCCTCAGCCCAGCCTGTACCCTCTCCAATCCGGGACCCCTCAGGGAATGTCCAACTGCTGGATCCCTGTAGGATCAGGCCTCAACTGGCAGTCGGACATCCCTCTCACAATCCAGGACTGCTGGCTCCTAACCACTCAACTGCCTGCCTGCCTGATTGCCCCTAACCCCTCTGCCTGCCTGCCTGATTGCCCGTAACCGCCCTTCCCTGCTGGCCTGATCGCCCCTAACCACCTCTGCCTCAGCCTCCACCAACGTGGCTTTGTCCAGAAGGAGGACCGGATGACCAGAAGATGTCCTGTTGACCTGGTCTAATTAGCGTATTACCCTTTTATTAGTATAGATTGTTTGTATGTATTATTTCCATGCATATAAACTACTATGTAGGTAGCATCCCTCCATTTCCAAAGGGTAGCATGTTGTTTCACCTTCAGTAAATGTTCAACAAATGCTGGAAAGAGTTAGGTAGGAACAGAAGAATGGTGGGTAAAAAGATGAAATGTCAGGCAAAAGGCACCAAGTATTCCTTAGTGGTCAAGAGCACAGGGGTCTAAGGTCAAGTCCTGCCTCTGTATATTACTAGCTGTGTGACCAGATGCTGCAGTCTTTTGCAGCAAAGGTTCAGGAAACTGGAGAAGGGGCTGCAACATAAATGGATAGAGACTAGACTAGACAAGAAATACAAATTTAGAAGGCATGGGGGAAAGCCAGGCAGAAACCAGCTTTCTAGTGGAGTGGCTTCCCGAATGTCCAGACCCACAGCTTTTTATTCACACATTTTGCCCTTTAGCAAAACATCATACACATCAAAGGTAAAGTTTGGTAAACAGTAAAAGATTATCAGGTTAAGACCGTGGTCGTCAAACCGTGGCTCGTCAAACCGCGGCTCGTCAGCCACATGCAGCTCTTTGGCCCCTTGAGTGTGGCTCTTCCACAAAATACTGACTTCTGTGCATGGGCCACAAAGTTTCAATTGCACAGTACATGCACGCCGGCACGTGGTATTTTGTGGGAGACCCACACTCAAGGGGCCAAAGAGCCACATGTGGCTCGCCAGCAGTTTGCCGACCACGGGGTTAGGGGAATTGCCTACAGCTGTTCAGCCAGCAGCAGGCTAATATAATGCTGATATTCAGCCCTGCTGAATATCAAAGCCCATCAGCCTTTTGAGGACTTTTCGCATTTATTATGACCTGCTGGACTTAGCCTCCAGCAACCAGATGTAAGTTATTTAACGTCCCAAACTCTTTATCCAGAGCACTAAGGACACTTCCCAATGGGGTGTCATGAAGATTAAGTGAGATTAAATCTATAAGAACCTGCCTCTGGTCAGTACTCCATTCTATCCTGCTGGCCTCCTGTGCCCAGCATTTGTTGGGCATTCGGAGGTGAACAAAAGACACAGTATGAGCCCTCAGAAACTCAGAGTCTAGTAAGACAGAGTTAAATAAAATAATACATCAGTGCTGTCTATGAGGAGTTAATAAACAGCATGTGTAAGCAGAGAACTAAACATGTAAGTCAAAACGCTTCAGTACTCTCCCTGTTGCATGTGTTTAGGTGGGTTCCTATGAAGAGACGTGTGGAAAAGTCCCAATGATGAACGTTCAGAGACATATGAAGAGAATGCTGGCCAGAGAGAAGGATGCTGTGATTGACAGCATCCAGACAGAGGCCTGCCCCCAGGACCCAAAGCTGGCCAGGCACTCCCAAGGCCAATGTAAGTTGCATTTCTTCCTGGCTCTCCTCACCATTATGACATTATTTTAAAGTGGTGTGTTGCCAAGATTTTAATTTATTTTCTAAATATTTATTGAACATCTGTTATGTACCAAGTAACTTGCCCTAGTGAGGCAGCTGAGCAGTATTGGAAAGACCACTGGAATTAGAGGCAGAAGACCTGAGTTCAGTCTAGATGCTAATCCTTATAAGCCATGGGGTAAGTAACTTCATATTTCTGCAGCTGGGTTTCTTTACTTATAAAAAGAGATCATAATGTGGGCCTCACCAGGGTTTTTTGAAGACTAAATTGAAAAGTGTGCCACATAATAGGTACTCAGCAAATATTTGTTCCTTCTTTTTAATCTACCAGATCCTAATGGGTTTGTTTTTTGTAGACCCATGTAATTGACACAATGATGCTATAGTATGATATCATTACTTGACTTTATTTAGATTGCATTTTACCTTCATGCTAGTTAAGACACTTGATTATAAGTAACAGTAATCAAATCACACTATCTTAAGTCAAAAAAAAGAAAAGAAAGGGATGCTCCAGGGCCACAAGCAATACTACAAGGGTTCAGTATTGCTCCTGGCTCTGCTCCCTCTGGGTCACTCCACTTTTGGACAATTCCTACGCCTGTGGAGGCAAGATGGCATCTAGCAGTAACAGGCTCAGACCCTATCCTCTTAGGAAACCCAGAGGAAAACTGGAAATTGTCATATTCTCAACAGCTATAAGAAAAGGCCCAGCTTTAAATCTTACAGGCTCTGTTTGGGCCACATGCCATCCTGAACCAGTCCTTATAAATGGGGGATCTGATGCGCTGGCTGATCCATCTGGGTCATAAACTCACCCCTGGAGCTGGGGGTAGAGCCACATCTAGCAAAACTACCTAATGCCAGGCTGACAGATTTCACAAGGAAAATAAGAGGGCCATTAATCAGAAAAGAAAAAAAAAGTAGACACTGGATAGACAAAGAAAACAGGTGTCCACTCCAACCCAATAAGCCATAGCAAACCACTGATATTTCAAAAAGTGTGAGAATCAGAGTTGTAAGAAGAATAAATTTGTAATAAAATGGTCATAAAATGGACTCAAGGACCCCAGGCTAGCGAGTCTCATCCCTGCCACACACCTTCCCTGCACACCCCCTGCTCTGTGCTCAGCTTATGGCTAGGTGCTCCTGTAACTTTGCTCGATCTCTTTCCTCTGTCTGAAATGCCTTTCTGCTCATTCTCTGCCTGCTGATGTGCTGTGAATCCTTTCAGGTCTGTGTCAAAAGTCACTTCTGAGGCCTTGCTCGCCTCAGTCCACCTCTGCTTTCCCATGCTCCAGGGACCGCAATTCCTCTCACCTGTTTCCATGACACTTCACAACTGAATGACCACGTTTCCATGTTAGGCTTTAGAGTTGAACATTTCTGGGACCCAAGACCACTATATTTAAATCTTGTAACCTTGGAAAATTTACTTACTCTCATGTGCAAATGAGGCAGCTACTACTTTTTCCCCAGTGCATCCAAAGTGGCTAGTTCCTATGCTAAATAACTGTTAGTTCTCTCCATTTATTTTCATTTCTGGAAAACCATAGCATGCTTACATTATAATTCATTGTGTACCTGTGTCCCTGCCATGGCGTACTGTGAGCACATTGAAAATCAGAGGCCATTGGGTATTTTTCTCGGTATCTCTGTAAGAAGGCTGTCAGCTGCCTAACAAAACTTTGGTGAATAAAGGAAAGAAATAATAAATCAAACTTTAGTTTCTGACAATATAGTAGATGAGACGATCTGACTGTCCTGACAGAAACAAGAATTTTTTTTTAATTTATGGAAGTATCACAGAACTGATATAAAAAGAAAGCATCTACACTCCTGCAGCAACAGGACTCCTGGGAAACGAGTGAGTGCCAAAGCTACATTTGCCCTGAGGGTTGTTACTGAGCTCTGAGTCCCTGAACTCCTGTTCTGACTGCACGGCATGCAGAGTACAGGGGCTGCACCCCAGGGCCTGCCCAGAGTGAGTTTATAATAGGAGACTGTATAAAGTTGGGACCCCAAAGGATTACATCCACCCTTTAAGAATAAGCAAGACTGTGCCTATAGATAACATGACTGTGTTGTGTACTTATAAATGTGCTATAATGGTAGCTCTCATGTGTTCTTATCACAATGAAAGAATTTTTCTGTTTACCAAAAGACATATCTGATGAGGTGAATGAGAAAGCACAGAGGTAGCATTAATTTAAAAACCATGCCTTATGGTGTGGAGTGATGGAATTATTTGAGTATAGGGGGAAGTGGAAGAGAGGAAAATAAGTTGAAGTAAATAAGAAAGTTAAACAAGAGCCCTGAATATGAGGCTAAAAGCCCTTTTCATACAATTACATGTGTCCAGGGAGAGTCCCTGTGAGTTCGGGGATTATGCCATGATGAAAACAGCTGAACAAGATTTTGCTGAGTAATCCAAACATTCCGCTTAGTCCAAAGAGGGCTACTGAACCCATTAATAAGTTTTTGTAATACTTATGATGAGCAGCACAAAATGCTTAATTAAGGAGAGTAGGTATAAAACAGAAAAGTTTGAAAAAAGTACAAGTGAGTGTTTTTTTTAATATTCCTATTCAAGTAAGCCTCTTTTGAAAAAAATGTATTTCTCCTCTGATTGAAAAAAAAAATAAAAAGAATTTCTAAAGTAGAGAAGGAAGATGGCGGCGATATAGGCAGACGCGTCCCAGGTCGTGTCCCGGAGCAAACGGAGTGAGCAGCTGAAACTAATAACTCCCACCCCCAACTGGCGAAAGTGCTTAGCTGGTGAGAGGGTTTGCAGCCAGTTTAATATTCCTATGCAAATAAAGCTCTTTTGAAAAAAATGTATTTCTCCTCTGATTGAAAAAAAAAATAAAAAGAATTTCTAAAGTAGAGAAGGAAGATGGCGGCGATATAGGCAGACGCGTCCCAGGTCGTGTCCCGGAGCAAACGGAGTGAGCAGCTGAAACTAATAACTCCCACCCCCAACTGGCGAAAGTTCTCAGCTGGTGAGACGGTTTGCAGCCGGGAAGGGCAGAACTCCCTTGGAAAGGTAAAAGGAACCCAGGGATTTGGGC
>NW_006294339.1:4682126-4710017 GCF_000327345.1 Myotis davidii | reverse complement strand
ATGAATCCTGCCATTTGAAATAATATAAATGGACCCTGAGGGCATTATGCTATGTGAGATAAGTCAGAGAGAAAAACATATACTGTATGAGATTGCTTACTAGTATATGTAGAATCTAAAAAAGTGAACTCATAGCCCTGGCCAGTTTTGCTCAGTGGTTACAGCCTTGGCCCCCTGTGCAGGTTTGATTCCAGGTCAGGGGCATGTGCCTCCGTTGGAGGGTGCCTCAGGGAGGCAAACAATTGATGTGTCTTTCTCACATTGATGTTTCTCTCCCTTCTCCTCCCCTCCCCTCTCTCAAAAAAAAAAAGGAAAAAATATCGTAGGGGGAGGATTTAAAAAAAAATAAAATAAAATAAAAAAGTGATTGGACAGATAAAAGATAAATAAATAAAACCAAAAATTTAGAAGCAGAAAAAAAAAAAAAAGAATTTCTAAAGTATGTACTTCAGGCAGAAGGAAAATAATCCCACATAGAGAATTCTGGATGCAAGAAAGAAAGCTGAGCAGAAGTATTCACCAAATAAAAAAATATTAGTGCCAATATTGACATTAATAGCCATACATTGGGAGGGTGATCAAAGTTGAAACCTTCTAAGGTATTTGATTGAGGTAAAAATATTAATTCACTTTAGCCTTAAAAGAGTTATAATAGCTAGGATATAGCCATCAAAAGATAACAAAGAATAAAAGAGTAGGAGATAATTAATTTAGAACAAAGGACTAAATCAGAGGACTCATATATGAAATATATGATATATATATATATATATATTCTATAAATATCTTTGTATCCAGAAAATATAAAATGGAAATATTTTATATTTCTATAAACATCCTGTATCCAGAATATATAAAATAGAAATCAATCACAGAGGTTATCCAGAAGGCAAGTACACTATACACAGCTGTTCAAGTCTCAGGGAAATGCAAATAAAACCTACAGTACATGCCCAGCAAAACAGTTAAAATTTAAAAAGACTATATCAAGTATTAGTGAAGTTGTGGAACAACTTGAACTCTCCTCCATTGTTGAGAGTGTAAAGTAAACTAGAATAATCACATTGGAAAACTGTTCAGCAGTATCTGTTAAAATCCAATATATGTATATCCTATGATCTAGCAATTCCATACCTATTCTTTTTTTTTTAATATATTTTATTGATTTTTTACAGAGAGGAAGGGAGAGAGATAGAGAGTTAGAAACATTGATGAGAGAGAAACACCGATCAGCTGCCTCCTGCACATCCCCCACTGGGGAAGTGCCCGCAACCCAGGTACATGCCCTTGACCGGAATCGAACCCGGGACCTTTTAGTCCGCAGGCCGACGCTCTATCCACCGAGCCAAACCGGTTTCGGCTCCATACCTATTCTTATACCCAATAGACATATGTTTATCAAGACATATACAGCGTATTCATAGAACTTTTTAAAAATAGCCTTACACCGGAAATGGTTCATATGTCCATCAAAAGTAGAATGGAAGCCAAACCGGTTTGGCTCAGTGGATAGAGCATCGGCCTGTGGACTCAGGGGTCCCAGGTTCATTTCCGGTCAAGGGCATGTACCTTGGTTGCGGGCACATCCCCACTGGGGGGCGTGCAGGAGGAAGCTGATCGATCACTCTCATCGATGTTTCTGGCTCTCTATCCCTCTCCCTTCTTCTCTGTAAAAAATCAATATATTTTTTTAAAAAAATTAGAATGGAAAAAGTAAATTATAATATATTCACACAATGGAATAATTATAGGAATGAACAAATTATAACTATATCCAACAATATAGATGACTCAAAGAAACATAATATTTAATGAAATGTGACACACCAAAGAGGACATTTGAAATGATTCCATTAATATAAAGTTCAAAATATGCAGTATTCGCCTCTAGTATTAGAAATGAGGAGAGTGGTTCCCTTGTGGGAGGGAATAGTGACTAGAAGAGAGCACAAGAAGGCACTGTGGGACACTGGCACTTATGGCTTTTTTATTTGTTTTATGTGTGTTGAATGAATGAATATATTGAATTTGGGACAATTTGTTGAGCTTATGAGTTGTGCCCTTTCCTGTATATTATACTTTAATTAAATTTTAAAACATGGTAGGGTAACTGTTAAAAGATAGGCATAACACACATATCTTCCAAAAAAAAAAACCAAAAAATGAAAAGAAAGAAAAAAGGAACAAAATGAAAAAAAGAGAAGAAATCTCAAGAAAGAGGAAAATGAGGGGGGGAGGGGAGGAAAATAGAATAAATATAAGGTATGTAATAAGGTAGTAGATATAAATCTACATATATAAAAGCCTAAGCAACCATTACAACCAGTGGACCAAACAACCAGTTGACCGGTTGCTATGATGAGCACTGACCACCAGGGGCAGATGCTCAATGCAGGAGCTGCCCCCTGGTGGTCAGTGCACTCCCACAGCCAACCTCCCATGGCTAGCCAACCTCCCATGACTGGTCAACCTCCCCCGGTCCCTCCCCCCAGCCTGTGGGCCCCATTTTCCCTGATTGATCATCAGCCAGGCCAAGGGACCCCACCCGTACACGAATTCATGCACTGGACCTCTAGTTTTAAAATATTGGCAGACACTATAAATTTAATACACAAAAGTCTCTTGTTAGAAGATATATGCATTGAAGCTATTCTTTTTTTTTTTTTTAATTTGAGCACCTTTTATGTGCCAGCACTGTTCTAGGAGCTGAGGGTATAACAGTACACAAAACAGACAAATATTCCCATCTTCATGGAGGTTACATTCTTAGCAGAGGAGACAGATAATATATAAACAATAAAATAGCCACTGTGTGGAATGGTAGTAAATGTAATAGGGAGGAGGGAAATAAAGCAAGGAAAGAGAATTAGGGAAGTATTAGAAGTTGTAATTTTTAAAGCGTTCATGGACAACCTCAAAGATCTTAAGCAAATGAGGAAGTGAGCCATATGTTTACATAGGGTAAAAATGTTCTGGTGAGAGGGGGAAAGTAGCAGTACTACACTGAGGCAGAAGCATTTAGCTGTGTTGGTGGCAAGAGGCCAGTGTGACCAGCAGAATGACTGAAGGAGTGTGGAGTTGAAGATGAGGTCAGAGGTAACAAGGGACTGTTCTAGACTATGGCAAGAACCTAGGCATTTACTCTAAATGAGATTTTTTAAAAACCAATGGAAGGTTTAGAGCACACAAATGGAGTTATCATACTTGTATCTTAAAGAACCATCCTGGCTTCTGTCTTGAAAGCAGAAAGTAGGATAAATCAGGGGACCTGTCAGGAGTTTGTTGCAATAAGTAAGCTGAGAAATGACTTGGTAGCTTGGAGGAGAGTGCCATAGCAGAATCACTGAGATGTGTTTAGATTCAGGATGTAACGTGAAAGTAGAGCTGTGGGTTGGAGGTGGGATATGAGAGAGAAAGGAGGTGAGGATGTCTGCAAGGGTTTGAACCAGAGCAACTGGAAGGATGGAATTGCCACTTTTTATTGAGTTGGGGCAGATTTCAGGCAGAGCAGATTTGCAGAGAGAAGTCATGAGTTTGGTTTTGGAATGCAATATGCTTAAATAAGCAAATGGAAATGGTGTATCTAGATGGAGTATCTAGCATTCATCAGAGATGTTAGAGCTGTAACTTTGGGAGTTGTCTGTGTCTGAAAATGAAGTCACAAACATTTACAGTTGACTCTGCCAAAAGGAAGAATTAAGAAAGAAAAAGAAAGAAAAAAATGTCCAAACTAAGAATTAAGCAACTTTGTATTCAGCATCTTTGTTTTGTTTTGGAGAAATTCACTGCTAACTCCTTAAGAAAAAGCAAGACCTTATGCCTCTGGGAGCTGACTTCATGGAGATAGTTTGGGGCCTATATGCTAACTGACTTCTTGTCAGAGGATAAAATCTTGTTACTGGGTTCATTTAATTAATAGACACAACTCAATTTGCTTATTTTTTATTTTGCAGATATAATACTACTTATTTCTGATTAATAGTTCATGTTTGAAAATGGTTCTGAATCACCCGTACTCTAAATATTAACCTATGCCAGCTGATAAAAAGGAGGAAGTTTTATGGTTATGACAAAATTACAGCTCTGTAAAATAAAGCAGTACCTGCTTTTAACAGGCTAGCTGCTTGTGCTAACACCCCAGTACATTTTTCCACCTGGCAGACCATCTTCTGGCTGATTCCAACATTAATGAATATTAAATGTTGACATGCATTTAGTCAACTTGTCTAAGAAATTTTACTTTAAGGGGAAAAAGAATGCACAAAAGTAGATAAGCTCATTTAGGTGGTGGAAGGAGCCCCGGGGACATACCCTAGAGGACTTCTGCCTTTGAGGTCAGAGATTAGAGTAAGAACAATCAAAGAAGAGGGAGGAGTTGCTGGTTCACTAGGGAATTAGCCTCCTTCATAAAAATGCGTCAATCCTTGCCACAATCACATAAGCGTAGGTGCTATTGATCATTATCCCAACTTTAGAGACTCATAGCTGAGCTTCTGCAAGAAGTGGTTTGCAAAGGGTCATAGAGACCAAGATGGTAAACCATTTTAGTGCATGCAGTCTGCCTTCTCCTATTCTTGCCTCCACTGCTAGTGAGGGGTGTGAGTGCATTTATGATAGTGCTCGTTCTTCAGGGGTTTCTCTGTTTTCCTTGCAGGTGGATATGTGGAGGCCTTGGAGGTGACTAAAGAAGCACCAGGCCAAAGGGCCTTTAGGCCACAATCCATCTCAGAAGAGACCTACGATGATGTTGAGTGCCCTGGGAGGAAGGAGTAAGTGCACCCCAGGCCCTCAGCAGTGTGGTGAGACCTTAAAGGCTCCACGGGACAGATGAATGGTCTTTGTTTTTTTTCTCCCCACAGATCAAAGTCGGACTTCTCCAGCTCATTTGCCTCAGATAGTGGTAAGGAAGGAAGACATTTCTGAAACTGCCAGTAGCAACTGCTGAGTGCTCGGTGGCTGATTAATGATAACTTATCTTTTGTTTATATTTTAATAATACCGGTTGGGTGGGTGACAGGGAGCTCGGGGCAGTGCAGTGGGCTAGGGTGTGTGTGAATAAATGCACTGAGATCTGTGAAGGTCAAGGTGCTGGTAAGGGGGCTCTTGCGGCAAAGAAGCAACATTGCTGTGAAATGGCTTCCTTCCTGATCTCTTCACAACGGAATTCTGATTGGAGGAATGTTTTTATGTAAAACACTTTCACAGCTTCCCAGGACTTTTACGGTTGACCTTAACATGGTCTGAAGGCCTTGAGTGGGTTGCTTCTACCTCTCTCTGCAGCCTGTGTTCTCCCTTGGTACTGTCTTCATCTCTGAGATCCAGTCATGCTGATGTTTTAGCTCCTCAACTTGCCAGGCTCCCAAGCTCCCACCAAGCTCTTGCCCCAGGGTGTTTGCATATGCTACTCCCTCTTTCTGGAATTTTCTTTCCTCCCCTGGACCCCTTCGCCTAAGTGACTCTTGACCTTTCTTCTAATTTCAGCTCAATCATTACTCCCCCAGTGAACACCCTCCTTGGTGTACAATCTCAGAACAACAAGGCTCTCTTTTTCATAGCGCCTGCCACTTATAATTTTATATTTATATGATTTCTTTGATTAATGACTCTCTTCCCTTAGCCCCTAGCACAATGCCAGGCACTTGTTACATAACATTTTTTAAATATTTTTTGAATGAATGAACGAAAAAATGGAGGAGGGATCAGCAGGTGCTACTCTGGTTGGTTTTTATCCTTCTTAGAATGCCAGGATTTTAGATGGAGAAACCCTCTTAGAGGTCATTAAACAGAGACGTTCAATAGCTCCCCTAAACTCACTGTGTAAAGTCGAGTTCTGAACGTGAAAATCCTCCATTGTCGAGGTGGATTCAAAGAATATCTGTGTATATTAAGCTTTTGTGTTGCGCCATGCTGTGAAGGGAAAGAATATCCAAGACGAATTAATTCTCCATTATTTCCCCAGAATTCAACACAATGTCTGATGTGTAGGCTCTGATTGCTACATGTTAAATATGCCAAAGGGGAGGGTAGAAGAAAGGAATTTGTTGACAAACCAACTTTCATTGACTTGGACTCAGGGGTGGAAGCGAATATTAATTTTCATTTGTATATACTACTTTTATAAGGTTTAATTATTTTTACCATGTGCTTATAAAAATATGTACATATGTTTCAATAAAAATTATTTAACAAACAAAAGACCAAATTACCTAAGCACCTGGTCAATATCCAATAATGTTTTGCTAAATATGAATCTGAAGTATTGTCATTATAATGAATGATTTTTTTTTAATTTTAGAAGAAAATAGTAACGAAATGTATGAAGATGTATACAAAACAAAGAGCAACTCCACAAACATAGAGTGAGTTTCTCTCTTTCTTGGCTTCCCACCTAATGGCATGTCCTGCTAGCTTAGGGTGATGAGCTTAGGAAGTAACTCCCTCCCTCGTCTCTACCATCTTTAGGGAGGATTTACACAGAGAATGGAGGTAAATAGAACACCCATAATTGTACACAATCACATGGTATAAATTTCAAATTACATTGCTTTCTCCTTTGAGAAAATGTCCATCTCCCAGAGTAGGGACTTTGATATTGTGTTAGAAAATAAAATCATGCACCTATGGATGAGGACAGTGGGTGGGGAGTAAGGGCGGAGGGTGGGGTGGGAACTGGGTGGAGGGGCGTTATGCTGGGAAAAAAGAGTAACTAATGTAATAGTCTGAACAATAAAGATTTAATTTAAAAAAAAGAAGTGAGAGATAAGTAAATGTCAACAAAAATTTTCTTCCATTCCATGGTTTTCAAGAACAATATTTGTTCAAGTGGGCATTGTTTGCCAAGTTTAGTTATCAGGGGCACGTTGTGGAAAGGAAAACAGCAATGGTCAAAAGGAAGAAGTTTGAGGGTTGAAGGAAAAAAAGAGGATCCATGCTGGGTGGGATGACCTGCATATATCATTCCCTCTCCCTACCCCCAAAAACCCAAGAGCATATTTGAAAAAACTTTATTCATCAGCTGGGTTGTCAGTTATAGTTGTATGATATCATCTGGTAAATTAAAAATCAGTGATGTGAATTTTAGAAGCAGGAATTTCTACAAGTTCTTTCTAGTATAGTTTGTAAACCATGCTTCCCTGCGTCATCTTCTCTAAAAGGAAGACTTTGCTCCATAAACTGCAAAATAGAGACCATTTAGGGTAAACAAACGTTTGTATTGAAATGTAATAATTCCCTTCATGGCTGACTGGCTTGTGTTACTTCATATTGGCACCAAAACAGAGAACAGTTGGTGAGGCATTTTCCTGCTCTTCCTTGGGTGGGTGTTCCAAGCCTCTGGCCCTTTTCCTACACCAGCCTTCCATTTCTAATACTCTCCCAAACACTGTTTCTACCCTCTGATTCCTCTTAGTTTAGATGGCAAAGCACTTAAGAGACTACAGAGATTCTTCAAGAAAGAAAAGGATAGATTTAAGATGAAGACAACCAAGTTGAAAGAAAATGTAAGGTAAAAAAAATCCTCTTCTATTTCTCTTTCCAGGAGACAGTTGGCAGTGCCGGTCTCATAGTCAGTCATATAGCCGGATGGTCTCCATCCTGCTCTCAGACACAGTGGGGAGCATACCAGAAAGTAAAACCAAAGGCCCTGGCTATCACTTGCCCTCTTCTTGACCATTTTTGAGTGCACCACACTCACAGATGCTAATGAAAAAAAAAATGACAAAGTCCCTTTTGAAAAAATTGATGAGAAAAGGTTACACGTACTCAAGGGTAGAGGGAAGTCTTAAGCAAAATCCAAAAAGGAAGCTGACCTCATCACCCTTGGCATATACTCCTGGTATCAGTAAGCATTATGCTATTAATTCCAACCCTTTTTGCATTCTTATTCCATCAAGTTCCAGTGGTTTTTATTTGTCTACACTTTGTAATCCAATTCGCCTCTCTTGAGAAAGGCAATGTGTGGAGAGGGAAGATGAACTTTTCAGCTGAATGGTCCATCTATCTCCAAGTGTTAGGCCTGGAAAGGACCCTCCAAGGTCACCCGCTAATAACCAATGTTTGGGAGGGATACATTTTCACTGGTAATAGGAAGAGATGGAGGTCTAGAGTCTGGATTCTGGTTTCAGCTCTTCCAATTATTCAATGTGTAAGTGGGCAATTCACTTTGTGTTTGCATCTGTACAGCCTGTTTCCTATTGCATACAGTGAAAAGGAGACCGCGTAGTCTCTGGAGGCACTTCTCTCCCTCATCTAGAGAGATAGGTGTATAGATATACATGCAGCTCTGTATTGTACGAGGACAGGAAATGGTAAAATAATTTGCCTATTACAAATACTGACATGGAATTATGTTATTCTACCTTGAAGTGCTTTTCAATGATAAAGCGTCCAAGTTACGCAGCTTTAAGTCTAATTGTCTGTTGGGTATAGATCAGCCAAGAGATCCAATAGAATGCAAGGTTTATGAATCGCAGTCCTGGCTGTGGAGAAAGAGGGCCTTTGGCTCCAGTAGTTGATGAGACCTGGAGGCAAACCCTGGCACTAGCCGATTAGATGCTTCCAACAAAGATGACTAGCATGACACTCACAGTCCCTTATAAATAGGACCCAGTGAGAATGCTCTCTGACTTCCACCCCAACCTGCACGTCCCAGTGCTGACAGCACCCAGTCTGGTCTTACAGACATGCCAACAGGATCACTGAGCGTCCATGTGTCCTGGGCACAACTGCTAGGTATGCTCATCCTTACAGAAGTATCTCGGAAAGATAAGATAGGAATTGGGATTCACTTTAGAAATGAAGACATTGAGGCTTATATGAAGGTGAACTGATTTTCCCAAAAGTGCTGTTCCTTTGGATATTTCTTTATCATGTGTTTTTTTCACACAGTGTCATATTACTTTATGTTTGCTTTCCCTCACTAAATCCCAAGCTACTTCAGGACAGAAACTATGTCTAATCACATTGCATACCCAGCACCTAGGCCTGTAGTGCTGAACTTAAATAATTGCTTAAAATACATGGATTTTTTTTTTCTACCACATCATATTTCCTTCCATGTGATCCTAACTGAGAGATTTAAGGAGAAGCCAACCATCTGTCTGGGCCAAATGTCCTGACCCACTTAGCAGTTTACCATCTTCTAGCTCCGCCTGGCCTGGAATTCTGCCCTCATCCCTTTTGCTTATGCATAGACATAGGCAGGGCCCATTGTCTCCAGAGGGCTGTGTGCATCTGATGGCCATCTTGGAAGTTTAGAAGGCAGAAATAGAATCCTGGATGGAGAAGGGCAGGGCCGTGGGGCAGCCTGAAGCTGTCTGGTAGGAAAGGGTATAACTGGTCACTTGGGATAAATAAGCTCATCTAAAAAGTGGGGAAAGGGTCAGAACACAGATGCAGGGAAGGTAAGCTCTGCCCGCATCTTTGACTAGAGACATCAGTATCAAGAAACCTAGTCATCACTGTGCTATCCTGAACATGGCTTTCTTTCCTAACCCTTCTGTGCCTTTTGTCCATAACAGTGCGTTTTCCATTTCGCTGCCGGATTTAGGTAAGTGACATTTACTTATTTCTGGCACAAAACCACACAGATCGGCATAGTCTGGGGCCGGGAAAGAGAAGCAGTCATCCTGCCTGCACTCCACATTTAATGAAAAATTGACACATCCAAGTCAAAGAACAAATTGTACACAACAGTAGTACTAACTTTGTGGAAGATGAGTATCTTTTCTCAAGTGCCTACTATATCCCAGGCCTCTTAAAATCCCAGAAAAAAAAAGTTATTATCATCCCTTTTTAGGGAGGCTCTAGGATCCACATCCTTGCTTTAGTGATCTGGAATTTGTACTCAGGTCTCTTGGATTACGAAGCTTTTGCAGTTGAATTATACCACACAGCCACCTGAAGGTTTGATAGCCAGATCTCCCTAATTACAATGTAGTCAGTTGAGCACGATCATGTTGTGGCACACATGCTAACTGAATCAAGGCTGGGTTGTTGCAATATTGTTTGCTTTGCTGTAAAAACAGTAGTGCACGAATTAGCACAGTACCTTGCACCCAGTAGGCTCTCAACACATGTCCCATTAAGTTTAATCTGTTATTAAAAGAGGGCCATGTCCTCTATTGGATTTTGTGGGCTCTAGCCATGGTGGCTGCTTTAATTTCACTCTGACTTGGCAATT
This sequence comes from Myotis davidii, assembly GCF_000327345.1. NCBI lineage: Eukaryota > Metazoa > Chordata > Mammalia > Chiroptera > Vespertilionidae > Myotis > Myotis davidii. Next base: position 4,699,837 of record NW_006294339.1, on the reverse strand, counting down.
CAAATATATATTATAGTCCACATATATGAGTTTGCTGAACAAAATTTTAAAAGATTATAAACACCTGGTCAAACTACAGGTCTCCCAAAATATCTACATTAAAATAAAGGCCAACTTAGAATAGACATGCATTGTACCCCATCCAAATTTATGAGTAATTGAATGTGAATTATAAATAATTATGCCAGAAAAATTTCAAATTCGCTCAGGTGGTGAATCACTTGAACATTATGGGTTTCTATGTAGAGCACCAAGGAATGTGAATATCCTAAAATAAACATGTCTAATTATGACTATGTACTAAGTCAGATTCCATTTTATGCACAGTTATTATAAAAGATCAGTTGCCAATGATTTGAAATAAACATTGTGGGAGGAAAAATCAACATTAATATTCTATTAAACTCATATTTTTCCTTAGGAATTAAGAAAAAGCCTCTCACTATTCTAGCAGTTATAACATCTTTTTTAAAAAGTTAATTCCAAAGAGGGAAGAAGGGGTTGGGGGGCGGGGAGGGAGACAGACAGACAGACAGACATCGATGTGCCTCCCATACCTGCCCTGACTGGGGATCAAACCCACAACCTAGGTATGTGCCCTGACCAGGATCAAACCTACAACCTTCTGGTGCACGGGACGATGCTCCAACCAAGGCACACAGGCCAGGACTCAGTATAACATCTTTATCCAGGTCTAGGATGATGGAAACCTAGTTTAAAACTGATCCTTTCAGCAACTCACATTTCTGGAATCAAATTAATCTAAATGTGTGTGTGTGCACATTTGCGATATGAGGGCATCTGTGTATGTTTTTAGTACTTCAGTTGAATTTCTCCCCAAATGAGAACTTTCTCGTTCTTTGACCCTCTCAGCCTATCTGTATTCTGTGATCAGGCTTTGGTAAAAGAGGCTTGGGGATGTGCCTGGGTAATTGTGTGCAATTTGAGTAGCCAGGGTTGTATAAACCCTACCTAATAATGGACTGTTTTGATCCTATCTTGATTCTAGAATTTAGGTCCCAGGAAGTTATGATGCACACTGACATGACCATCAATGACAAAGAGTCAAAGTAAGTACTTTTACCTTCTGTCCATGCCTGGTATTTAACCCACATCCCAGTTCTTGTTGCATATGCATCTTTGGCTCTTGGATGAAAAGCAACTTGTTACATCCCCCCAATGAGAAGGGAAAACAATAAATAACATAGATGCTCCAACAGTGGAAGGTAACTCAAACGTCACTGGAGCTTTAGAACCTGTTTCTTATCCTTGAATCTAGGGACTTGAACTTATTTCAATGCAACAAACATTTGTTTAATCATCTGTGGACAAGGCAACAGGGGAGATAGGAGGCACCATCTGACAAAACCTCTGTTCTCGAAGACTAAATAATTATAACCTATCGAAAAGAAAGCTTCCCAAGACTTGACTCCACTCTAGCTACATATCCATCCTTTCTCTCTAAACTGAAGTCTCCTCTGCTCATCCCTTCAAGCTCATGGCAATGACCTCTGTGCTGGTCACACCGGTGCACTTATTTTTGGTAAGGCCACTAATAATTCTTTGTTACAGCTAGCACAGACCGTTAAATCCTTAGCTTTCTTGATTTCACTATACTAACTCAAACTGTTGACTAAGGCATCCTTTAAAGAAAAAAAAATACTTTTCCCCAGATTTCCAGATTATTAATATTTCTTATTTCTCATCTTTGGCTGTGGCTCCTCCTGCTTGTTTTTGGCTTTGTGTGGGTGCTGTGTGAGTTCTAATTCTACTGTTCAACTCTTCCTATTTCACTTCTATTCTTCCTTTGTATGTTCTTGAATGATCTCATCCACACTAGGGCTTTGATAGTAATCACTATGGTAATGATGCCAAAATTTACATGTGGAGGTTGGATTTCTCTCCTCCACCCTAATAGGCCTGCTAACTCTATTTGAAACTCAGAATTTCGTAATAACTCATAACCTCAACCCTTCACCCAAATATGGTCTTTCTCTTCTAATCTTTATGTTGGTGACTGTTTCAATTGCCCAAACCAAAATTCTAGGCATTGTCCTTAACTCCTCCTCTCCTGCCCTGCACCCTCTTCTCTTCCAATAATTCTCCAAACACTCCCACATCTCTGTCCCCTCTGCCCAGCCACAATGCAGGCCCTCACTGGTTCTCAGTTGGATTCCAACGACTTTCTGAATGACCATCTCACCTCCACGGCAGTTTATTCTCCAAACTTTCCGACATGCAAATGTGATCATGTCACAAAACCAACCACCCAGCAGCTTGAAATGTGGAGTGGTTGTCAATCACTCTTAGAATGAACTCCGTACTGCTTAGGAAGGCATACAATTCCTTAGCGATCCAGCCCCTGGCAAACCCTCCACCTCACCTGGACCTCCTCCTACGCACCTGTATTCCAGTGTTCCACCCGTACTGTACTACCTGGAGCTCAACCAGTTGTCCAGTATTTCTAAAGCTTCACATTTGTTCCAACTTCATCAGTTCATTCAACAGGTATGCAGTGAACATGTACTGTGTGTCAGGATATACAGCAGTGAAAACAGATATAATTTATATTCCTGTCTGATCAAAGACAGATAAATTAATAAAAATAAATCCGTAATTTCACATTGGAATTTGGTTGTTTGGAAATTTTGAGAGAGTGAACATAAGGTGTGTTTGTGTTGAGAGAAGACTGATAGTCATTTTAGAGTAGATCATTGAGGAGACCTCTAGCAGGAGGGAGAATTTAAGAAAAGAGGACTGGTCTACCTATAACACTTAGCCATGCTTTTTGCCTGGTTATCTATTTTACCCATCATTATTTACAACTGAATTCAGATTTCCCCAGGAAGTCCTCTCTGACCTTGTCAATTTAGGATAGATACCCCTCCTTAACCAGAACATTTTCCTCGGAGTTATTTCTTGCTTGTCCCCGCCTCTAAATGAAAGCTCCCTAAGGAAGGGACTGTGGCTTTCCAATCTACATCATGTGTCCTTATACCAAAACAGTTGGTTAATTCAGGTAACAAGGGACCTCCTTTAAAAAAATGAGCAAAATAATCTGGAAGCTCAGAATAGGTACCATTTCCATTATTTGGGGGATCAGGACAGTCTCTGTGCCAAGGTGCAGCAGAAGGATATGCAACACTTTGACAGGTGGGGGAACTATGTAACTAGAAAACAGGTTTTTGGCAAGCTTGTTGCTTCTGATGAACACAAATGCTTAATTTTAATGTGTTTGAATTTTCAATTTACCCTTTATGATTGTTGCTGTATCTCTTAAAGAAGCATTTACCCCAAGGTCATATGATGTTCTCCCTTATCTTCTAAAACTGTTAGCTCTATCTTTTACACTTAAACCTTAGATCTGTCTGGAATGGATTTTTGTATTTATAGGGAAGTAGAGGTCTAATTGAATTTTCTTTCATGTGAATAAATATCCTGGCAGGGTTGAGTGGTCCCTATTTTCTCATTGACCTACAGCACCACCTATGTCATACCAAGTATCCAATATCTGAAGACCTGTTTCCATGTTCTCTGATCCATTCCGGTGTCATTTCTATCTTCAGCACATCATGGTCTGAGAAAGTAGTTGATATCAGTTCCCTAACATGTTCTGAGACATGACTTATGCCAAGTGTATGGTCAATTATTATAAATATTCTATGTGCATGTTAGAAATATATGACTTTTCTCTATTTTTTGAGTTCTCTGATTTCATGATATAGGGATCAATTTATGTACTTTAAATCAAGTATGTGTTAATCTTCTTATTAAAAATCTTCCATAAATTTATGAATTTTTAGATGCTTGATTCATCAATATTTGAAAGAAATTGGTTGAAATCTCACACAATGATGGCAAATTTCTGTTTCTTCCAAAAGTTCTAGCATTTGTTGCCTTATATATTCTATTTTATTAATTGCATACAAAATTTGAAATATATTTTAGTAAATTTAATGTTTCTTCATTATGTTGTAACCATTTCTATCTCTAATACTATTAACAAAAATATGTATATAGCTCTTACTGTGGGTTAGTCACTGTTTCATATATTTAATATACATTAACTCATTCAGTCTCACAATAATCCTGTGAAGTAGACACTATTATTAAACAAATTTTATAGAAGAGAGACTGAGGCACAGGTTAAGCCACCTGCCCAGGCTCACCCAGCTAGTGTTCTCCACTACTGTCTCCTATAGATTCTCTGTCTTGAAGTGATGTGCCCAATATTATGACTACTGATATTCTCATTAGTATTTCCCTAGTATAGATGTTTGATCTTTTGTTTTCCATATTCACATTCATGTCTCTCATATAAATAACAGAGCTGAATTTGGCTTTTTTAAAAATCCAGTATGACCCAGCTGGTGTTGCCCAGTGGTTGAGTGTTCACCCATGAACCAAGAGGTCCCCAGTTCAATTCCTGGTCAGGGTACATGCCCAGGTTGTGAACTGGTGTGCAGGAGGCAGGTGATTGATGTGTCTCTCTCATCGATGTTTCTATATCTCTATCCCTTCCCCTTTCCCTTTCTCCAAAATAAAAAACATATTTTTAAAAAACCCAGTATGATTATCTGTCTTATCTCCTACCTTGTCCTTGACCTAAATTTCAGTTTTCACGAATGCGGTGTGGCTGACACTAGTGCTTTCCTCAGGACAGACTTGCCTTCTATACTGCTCTCTGTCTGGTTTCGCTGATTTGTGGGGCTGTTAGGATACTAGATGTAGTCCTTAGCAATTTAAGACAAAACAAGACCAAAACAACGTATCCAGGATCCAGCGTTCTGAATTTTGAGGGCCCTTCAGAATGTTCTCCTGCTCTCTGCCACCAAATGAGGACGTGCAGAACTCTGAGCAGGAGGGCAGTACAGTCAGAGCTGCCTTTCAGGGAGTAACCCAGCCCTCCACAGAACACTGCAGAGGAAGTCGGAGTAGAACATGTTAGCATGTCATTACCTAGGTCATTTCAGGGAAAGCTATGGGACCAAAGCCAGGAGGTCATAACGCTGTGACCTGCTTGAAGTTCTCCATAGGATATAAGAGATATTCTGTAGTGCTGTGCTACTGATATCAATGACTGGTGATGTGGGAAAGTAAATAAATAAATGTTTCCCAAGTTAAAAACAAAAAAGGTATCATTACAATCACTCAGGTGAAAGATGATCAAAATGTGCCCTAGGGTGGTGAAAAAAATAAAGAAGTTATTTCAGAGAACTTAAAGTGGAATTTATTAAATTTTTAATTCCTCTGGTGGAAACCATATTTTCATCTCCATTACCCAGCTCTTGGTATAGCACTTAAGTATGGTAGGTACATGAGGAATATTTCATAAACAATTGATATTGATCAAATCGCTTAGACCAGTGGTTCTCAACCTTCTTAATGCCGCGACCCTTTAATACAGTTCCTCATGTTGTGGTGACCCCCAATTTCATTGTTACAATTGAACATAATTAAAGCATAGGGATTAATCACAAAAACAGTATGTAATTATATATGTGTTTTCCGATGGTCTTAGGCGACCCCTGTGAAAGGCTCGTTCGACCCCCAAAGGGGTCGCGACCCACAGGTTGAGAACCACTGGCTTAGACCCAACAGAGTCTGACCGATGTTCATGTGACAGTAAATCTTCTGTGTGGCCTCAGAGAAACCAATTATGAAAGACATCTGTAGCAGCAGGACACTGATGGAGAGAGAGTAGCAGAATGTGGAAGGAGAAGAGCGAGGGAAGATGGTATTTGAGCTCTTGTAAACTTGGCTAGTTTGCATGTCATGTCCTGATGGGTATTCGGTTGAGGAGTATCCCAAAGCACTCTGGATTAAATTGTGGCTAGCTAGGTAACCCAGACCTCTGCTTTATGTCTCATTGTCTTTTGTTCATCAGAATACCTTCTAGAGAGTCAGCAAGAGAAGGGACGGGGAAACTTGAAAAGGAGGCTGACACAGCCTCTGCGGCCTGGCACCAGTGGGACCTGGGCATGTCATCTTACTTCTCTGAACCTGAGTTTCCTAACCTGTGATGTGGCAGTAGCAGTTCTTACCCTGCCAAGTTCATTAAGCTTTCTAATTTGATCCCTAGAAAAGCAAAAATAAGTTGACAAGGAAGCAAAGAGTTGACCATAACATTCACATGGTTAGCATGGGTATAAAATGATGTGATCTTTCTGGAAGATAATTTGGCAATGTGTATCTGAAATGCCCAGACCCTTTACTTATCCCAGTAATTTTACTGTAAGCAACTAGCTCTATTAAAAAAAAGTAATAACCATAAAGAATAAATTATGTGCAAAAATATCAGTGTCAGGGTTATTTATAAAAATGAGATATTTAAAACTACCCTAATAGCCAATGATTTTATAAGCATACTAGAGGCCCAGTGCACCCCACACCAGTGGGGTCCCTTGGCTTGGCCTGCGCCCTCTTACAATCTGGGACCCCTCAGGGGATGTCGGAGAGCCAGTTTCAGCCTGATCCCTGCAGGCCAGGCCGAGGGACCCCACCGGTGCATGAATCCATACATGGGCCTCTAGTATGCATGTAAGATCTTTGGTTAATCTGTTCCCACCCTCCCCCCTTCCCTCTGAGATTCATCAGTCTGTACCATGTTTCCATGCCTATGGTTTCTGCTCCTGTGTTGAGGGTCTGCCCCCTGGTGGTCAGTGCACATCATATCTACCGGCCAGTTGGCCTGTTGCTTAGGCTTTTATATATATAGGTTATAATATAGTACTCTACATAAACATTAACATATGTATTAAATATATACTAAATAGTTTTCAATGACATGGAGAAATGCTTGCACTATGACAACTGAAAAATAGCAGAATGAAAAATTGTATGTATCGGAGTGATCTCCATTCAGTTTCTGAAAGGGTTTGGAAAATGTTTGGAAGGAAACTAAGATGTCCTTGAAAGGTCAGATCATGCTTATATTGTCTCTTTTCTACTTCTGCTTCGTTATTTAATACTCAGAATATATTGCTTTATAATCAGTAAAGAAAATAAGCTTTTAAGTAGGCATTTGCCTTGCCCCTTCCCTGCCCTCACAGCTGTAGCCCCTTCCAAACAGCCATGCCCATTCTCACTGAGCATCGCTGCATGCCTGGCATAGGCACACTGGAATATATGGTTGGATCCCATTTTCTGAGAACCTGAAGTGGAGAGGTGAAACAACTGGCCATGAGACAGAAAGCAGTGATTACTGAGCTCCATGTTGTAGACTTCAAAGGCAACAGATGTTGAAAGGAGAGAGGGATTGGAGCTCCCTCCACAAGTCCTAGAAGGCTTCTTAAAAGACTTTCTAAGCTGCATCTCCTTAGCCGGTCAAATGCTGAGTCCTTGACATGCTGTTGGACACATGTGACCATACTCTGAAGGGAAGGGTGACACAAGGTCTCTGAAAATCTCAGAAATTCCTGTGACATAATGCCCTGTGCTTCTAATTTACCCGATGAAGAGTTATTTAAGGTTCAGATGTGCAGACACCAGATGGTTGATGGAGCAGGGTCCTGTTCTGCTCATATCAATGATGGAGATGCTGGTAATTTTGTCATACCAGAAAGAAAAAACAAAAACAAAACACGTTTTGAAACAGCAGGTATGCCATAGACTTGAGGCAAAGGCACCTGGGTTCAAAGCCACTATTTCTATGACCATGATACTCTCTGATCACTATTTCCTCCTCTGTAACCCTTTATGAATGACGACTTTAACGGATGCTTACTGTGACAAGCCAGTTAACATGTGTAAAAGCATAAGGCTTGGCACATAGGTTCTCAGAAAGTGTCAGTTCTTTCTACAATACCCCCTCCCTCCCTGATTCCTTCCCTGCTCATGCTAAGCACTAGTTAGTTTTTTCTGATCATGGAAGTTAACATTATTCACGTTTTACTAGTAGAGGCACAGAAACTGAGGCTCAGAAAGGAGAGAAAGTATGATTATAAGCGGGTTGATCACTTGCTGCTGGTTTCCGATGTGGATTGCCACAGATCAGGGAGTCAGCTCTCTGTGGTCTGTGGGCTAAATATAGCCAACCACTTGTTTTTTGTAAATACGGTCACACTGGCCCAATTAAGTGGTTACCCCAGAGGTGTTAGGCCTTGCAAAACATAAACTATCTGCTCTCTGAAGTTGCCATAGAATCAAAATATATTTCTAGATAACTTTTAAATATTTTTTGTAAAACAATTACCCAGAAAGTACGGATGGTTCCATAACTGTTTTAGTTCCATCTTGATTGACTTGCTCAAAAATATTTTTCTCTTCAGGGATGAAGATAAAGTAAAAACTTGGAAGCCCAAGTTTTTTAAGCCAAAGGGGGAAAAAGAGAAGAAAGATGCTCAAGGATCAGAAAGGTAAGTGCACAGGTGTGCCTACTTTACAGCTTCTCCATTCCAGACTATTCCTCTCACCAGCCGCATACACTAAGAGGCAGTCAGGACATTTGATTTTCAGGTTCTTCATCTGCACAATGAGAATTGCAACACCTAAATGATGGTACAGTTGAGGGGATTAGAAGAGACACAGAATATGAAAATGTAAAGAGCAACACACATTTATCTGCATCATCTCTGCTTTTGGTGAATGGGAAGTGAGGAAAGATTTCAAACCAGCCCTTATCAAACAATGAAAACCTTCCAGTCTTCTTTAAGGCTGAAAAGATTTTCCCCTATAAGACAAACCTTACATAATATACCAGTCTGAACATATATGAAACTTGGTGTCATATCATAAGACTGACTTCCCTAAAACACAATGTAATTCTAGTTATGTCTACATTAGTGTTAATTTACAAAACACTGTTTTATCAATTCAAAATCTAATCTTCCCTCTGTGATTCAAGCTCCCAGTTGGATTCGGTGGGCTGAGGGGAGGCAATGTTTTTCACTGTCTTGGGTGGTGACTTGGTGCTCAGTGCCCCAGCCTTCACCTCAGTTACTAGGAGATGTGGCAGCTCTGAGGCCCACTGTTTAACCAATGTCTTCGGGAAATCCTTGTCTAAATAGTCATTATGCTGGGAACACTGTGTGGTCTGTCTGCACTGGGAAACCTGTCTAGAAAAGTGCTACAAGGGGCACCCCAAAAGAAATAAGACATTAGCCTATGCCAAACTTAAACTCAGGCGACAGCATACAATGACCCTTCCTTTATATTTATTTTCTTTGGGTTTAGACTTGATGTAATTTATTTTTCCAAGTAGGAAAGATGTATTCACAGACTAGAAAGCACTTCTCACCTTCAACTTCATAGCATAGCAAAACAGAATTCCAAGAGAGGAAATAGAATTTCTTACTGCCCACCCCCCACAGACAGCTTCTTAGTATTTTAATGACTGCACGTAAGTCTTTTTAGGAAACCGTTTTCTAGTGCTTTTTTTCTTAATTCTTACAACAAACTGACATAATAGTTTTTATTCTCAACTGAGTAAATTTGAAAATGTGGTAAATTTTTAAATGCAGTATGTTGAGATTATCATTACTCCTGTAGATGGATGTATCAATTTCCATGTGCTCCTGACTCTTTTTTAAAATAATTTCTACCTATTTATTCTACTAACAAAAAATGCTTTCTATATTACTACAATCTTTTCACTCTCCCTTTATTAATGTAAGATAGCACATTTTCAGAGACGCTGGGAAGGATGTGGCAGGTCTAAAGTCCTGGGTAGGATAGCCTACCTGTAAGATGCCCCATGCATGTACAGGAACAGGGCAGCTGGAAAGCAGACTGTGGCCAGATTCTAAAGTGCCCTGTGTACCATGGGACCAGGACTTCATCTCTGAGGCAGTAAAGACAGATTCGAAGTTTTTAAGCAAGAGAGTGAGGCGGTCAATTAGATTCTAGAAAGATGACTGAAGACAGGTCTGCAGGTAGATTCACAGAAGGAAAGACAAGAGGGGGCATGGGAATGACAGTGTGCAAAGAACCTTGAATATCAGACGAGAACTGCCATTGCCAAAAACATGGCAGTGACTGTGGAATGGAACATCCCCTTTCCCCAGAATCTAACCCAGGACCCGTCAGTCCACAGGCTGATGCTCTATCCACTGAGCCAAACCAGCTAGGACTGATTTCATTTTCTTATGTAACCTTCTTGAATTTTTCTTTTTTTGTTTTAAAAAATACATGTTTTTATTGATTTCAGAGAGGAAGGGGAAGGAGAAAGAGATAGAAACATCAATGATGAGAGAGACTCATTGATTGGCTATTTCCTGCATGCCCCCTACTGGGGATCAAGCCTGCAACTCAGGCATGTGCCCTTGACTGGAATTGAACCTGGGACCCTTCAGTCTGCAGGCTGACACTCTATCCACTGAGCCAAACCGGCTAGGGCAAATTGTTTATAACCAAATAGATGTCATTCAAAGTTATCTTGCTGTCAAATAAAAATGGTTAATTGCAGGGGGAAAGAACTGGTATTGTTTGGTTCAGTTGTTTTGACAATCTGCAATGGTTTGTGTATAAAACATATATAAAATTATAAACAAAAAAATCCTAAATTTTTACTGAAATAGGACCACTTTATAAATTTAGAAATGTAAGAGTTTTACTAGTATACTAGAGGCCCAGTGCATGACATTTCTGTACTCGGGGGTGTGGGGGTCACTCAGCCTGGCCTGCACCCTTTCACAGTCTGGGAGCCCTTGGGGGATGCCCACAGGAGCCGGCCTAAGCCGCAGTCGGATATCCTTAGTGCTGCTATGGAGGCAGGCAGCTGCACTCGCCAGCCATCAGCCTGGCTTGTGGCTGAGCAGTGCTCCCCCTGTGGGAGCGCACTGACCATCAGGGGGCAGGCAGCTCCTCTGTTGAGCATCTGCCCGCTGGTGGTCAGTGTGCATCATAGCAACTGGTTGTTCTGCTGTTCAGTCTATTTGCCTATTACCCTTTTATTGTATAGGATAGTACATTCAACCCTGCCTGCATTTTTCTTGCCAGTCTATCGCCTAGAAATTTCTTCAGAACCAAGAAGCAAAACTTAGAAAAGAGAATGGAAAGAGAAAAACTTTTTAGAGAAAGATTTGAGGTATGTTCTCCTCTGAAGGTAAAAACAACATTACAGGCTAGAAACTTCTGTTTATAACGATTCTAACAGGATGTTGCACCCCTGCCTGATTCAGACATGATTTCTGACTAAAAAGCTGGTATTTTTATGTTTTCTTGATGCATTCTTGTATTATCATGCCTTTGTATATGCTACTGCCTCTGCCTGGAAAAAGTCCTAAAGTGCTCAGTCCAGATGTCACCCACTCTTGCCCAATTCCTCCAGGTAAAGTCACTCCCTCAGCACACACATTACACACACACCTGTTACACAGATCAACGGTGTTACAACCTGTGCACACACGCCCATTGGGAACTAAAACTCTCAAGTCCCTTTTGAAGGAGAGATTTTATCTCACTCAGATTGCTCCCCAGCTCCCAACATAAACTGGTGACATACTGCTCAGTGAATGAGTGAGACACTGAATAAATACATGAACAGTGAAGAAATGGGTGAAGCCTCTGCAGCTTCTGGCCTCTTACCCTGTCACAGAGTCCGTGGGCATTTTCCCATAATTCCAAACGAATCAAACAATTCTACCTTCTGGTTTTATATATGACCACAGTAAGAATTTATTAACTTAGGAACTTACTGAACACTCCCATGTGCCAGTCGCTGGACTGAGAGAGATGGAGTGTGCATCCTGCTCATAAAATTTGTCCAAGTTATGTCTCTGCCTAAAAATTTTCAAAAGTTCCCCATTACCAAGTGGGTAAAGTTTAAGGCTTTGTAACGTGGCATATACAACTCCTCATGTCATGAAGACACATGAGTTTGCTGTAGACAGTTTCATACTAGTTAACTGTGGCATGAAACTGTCTCCTGCAAATTGTCATGTTATTTGACTAGTTGAAAAACCAGTAAAATCTCTTGTTGAAAAAACCCCAGACATCCCATCTAGTGATCCCCCCACACCCCCCCCCCACACACACCCACACACACACACACACACATACACACACACACACACACACACACACACTGTATTTGGACTCAGATGGGACAGACATTCCATTTTCCATGTGTATAATCCCATCCCTCCTCATTACCTATGGTAGCCTTCCTTGATATCCCATTAGAAAAAAAAGTATTCCATTTCAATAACTTTTATTCAGCTCAAATAATAAACTATTTGTGCCAGGCACTGAAGGTACAGGATGAATAAAAATACCTTACACTCTCATTTTATAGGACAAATGTTTACTATAATGCTGTAACATGAGTATATACAAGATGCAATTCAAACTGCATCGGGAAGGCCGGGGAGGGTTCGGGGGCGGGAGGTAGAGGGGTAAGAGATCAACCAAAGGACTTGTATGCATGCATATAAGCCTAACCAATGGACATAAGACACTGGGGAATAGGGGAGGCTAGGGGACTGTCTAGGGCAGGGAAAAAAATGGACACATATGTAATACCCTTTGTAATAAAAAATAAAATTTGAAAAAAAACAAAACAGTAAATTATACAGAGTGGTGATGAAAGTCTTCATGCAGGGTGGTTAAGAGGGGGGGAAAATAGGTAATCCAGGCAGAGAAAACAGCATGAGCAATGGCATGGAAATGTGAAAGGTATGTGGTATATTCAGGATTATCATATAGCTTGGTGTGGCTTCAATAAAAGAGACAGAAATGGGGGCATGGGAATAACAATGTGCAAAGGACCTTGAATATCAAGCTAAGAAATGTTACTCTGATCCTGAAAGCAGTGAAGAGTGGTGACCTAATCTGATTTGCGTTTTAGGAAATCACTGTGTACTCACAGTGAACAACAGCCTAGAAAGGGTAAGAAATCACTTAAGAAGCCATTACTCTATAATACAAATCTGTCTTTTGGATCAGATCCCACTTGGTGTAGGGTGATCTTATAATTCATCATCCAAATTCAGGAGACTTTGAGAGTGGAAGGAGGTATCCCTCCTCTTAAAAAATAAGTATCTGTAAATAAACACTGTCCTGAGCAAAGGGAGAAGTTTGGCCACCCAAATTTGGTAAAGTGACACCTGTCAGTATAAGCTATATATTCTGGAACATTTCTCTTTTTTTCAGTCAAGGGATCTCAATACTTAGGTGATATACCTATAAATGTACAGGCCAGCTAGTTACCCCAAAGGTCAGATATTGAATTGCTCAACCAATATCAATCAGGTTTTTTGGGTTGTTTTTTTTTTTTCAACAAATCCCTGACTTTGACCACAGAAGGAGAGTGGGAATTGCCCCCACACCTATTCTTACTATTTTAGCTATATATAGAAATATATAAATCCACCCAGAGGGGAAGAAGGGTGGAGAGTATGTAAGAGCATTATAAATTCTAAGAGTGTTTTCTCCCACCTCCACCCTTTTTTGTAAACTTCTCCTTTCTTGGGTTTGGAACAATTAAAATTACTATCCACAGTATTTAATGTATACCTGTGTTACAGCGTTCCCATTCACCAGAATGCATTCTAGCACAATTAGATAATGGATGTGAAAACAATGAAAATGTGATCTTACCAAGCAAATATAAGATTGTGGCATTTTACCATTATGTCCTTGAATAACATTCCTTTCAATGATTGTTTTGCTATTATTTTCTATTCCCCTAACAAATTAATATCTAGCATCTTGAGTTTATATTGTGGTTACTACTATATTACTTCCTCCATTGATTTTATTATAATGAAAGGAATACGATGCAAGCACAATCTGATTAGTGATTTCTCATTCCAGTATGATAAAGAGATTACTGTCATCAACACAGCAGTGGCATGTTCCAGGAATTCAAGAAATGGGATCTTTGATTTGCCAATAACCCCTGGAGAAGAACTGGACGTCATTGATGTCACTGAAGAAAATCTAGTGATATGCCGCAATTCTAAAGGCAAATGTAAGTTACTGGCTCATTGCCCCCAAAATTTCACTTTAAAAAAAAGATCTCAAAGTATTCTCTCTATAACTTAGATTTTTGTTTCTATAGATGGATATGTGCTAATTGAACATCTAGATTTCAAGTAAGTGGTTTGATTTTGTACTTCAAATAATGAATTCTAAACACTTAACACATTGTTGTATACATTCATTTCAAAGAAATATTACTCAATTTATTTACAATTCAGGAACACATCTGAAAATTAGATATGTGACGTCCTATTCTATAAGGATTACTTTGGAAGAGATTTTATTATTGTCTATTATTGTCTCCTGAGTGTGTTATCCAGCTCTACAGAACATAATTATAAACATTTTAAAGGAGCTTACAAATATTAAACGGGGTAAGAAATGCCCCAAAAATCTCCTGTTCAGTACTCCACCGTCTACATTTCAAAATATATTTCTATTTTTTCTTAGGCCTCAAGGTTGTTCACCTTAGGAAGATCCACATCCAGTGTACCATGCACAAGTGAGCACCAGGTCTGAGATACTGGTCCTGCTCCCATCAGTTTACATGTCAAAATGAGATGGTGGAATCGTTCGTTAGGAACTCAGAAGAGAAAACAAACAAATCCTCCACATTTAGTTGATTTTACTCCCAAAAGGTTATCTTTCCATGTCTATTTTACTGCTGGCTCAGAGAATGGGAAAGTGTGTGTTAGCATTTGAGCACTTACTCAATGAGCCACATCTGAAGTTAGCAATCATGCCTATGGCACTACCTAGTCAGTTGTACAGATGGTTAGTGTGCTTCCCATATGAGTACACGGGTGTTTATAACGTTCTAAAAGATGCTGTACATTTAAAATGGGTGTAATTTAATTCTAAAATAATAGTGCAACCATTTTATACTCAAAGTACAATTACAGCTCAAGGTATAAGTGTTCTGCTTTGTCACAAAATCAGACTCACAATGGGTTTCTTTTGGAAATAGTATACTGAAAATCCACCCAATATACTTAAAGAAAATATATGCTGTATTGGTTTAAAATACCCTGTTGTCCAAAAATAAGTAATATCTTGTCTATGCCTGAACACTAATTTAAATAATAGAATTTATATGAAAGTAATAAAAAGTAAGCTGTTAATAACATTCTGTATTTCAAATGATGTACACTGTCTGTTAAGCAGGGTGATTTTAGCGTTCCAGGGTGTGAATTTACCCCATGGCCACATCCTTTATATACTGTGAGATTATTTCTTAAACTTCTAGGTTCTTTTATTTCCTTTTTCAAGTTCCAAATAGCACTTGTCAATGAAGGCTAAGCTTATTCTAGAGACAAGAATAAAAAGTATTACAGTGTGTAGAGAGGGAAATAGGTATGAATGAAATGTGTCAGAGTAAGAAGGGCAACACTGAAGCTTTGCCTTTAACCACACATGTATTTGCTAGACGAGGCAGAGAGAGAAAATCCACACTATCTGGTGACCAGGAAGAAATTGAAGGGACATGGCAAGAGCTGGAATGGAGTAAGTTGGGGCTAGAATATGACAGAGTGCTTACTCAAAGATCTTAAACAGGAAAGGCAATGCCAGATGTTTAGAGAGAAAAAACAAAACAAAAAATCCAGCAATATGGGTGATATATTAGAGAGAGGAGAGACTAGGTGCTTTTGCAATATTCTAGGCAAATGAGCATTTGACCATAAGACAGCAATAAATATATATAGGGCAGGAGCCTTACTAGAGATATTACAAAGGTAAGAGGAAGAATTAGGGAATGACTCCAAGATTTCTTGGATGGTACCCAAATTGGAAATATATTTCTGCTTGGATCCCCTAAATTAAATGTACCTACTCAGTGAGAGGCAGGGCAACCACAGCCCGCTCCCACACCTCGGGCCAGACCTGTTACAGTGGGCAAGGAGGTAAGTGAAAGAGAAGACAGGGCTATGCAGAGCAGAGACCTTTCATGCAATAATTCTGCAGTGGCAACAGGACTAAATTTTAACTGAGATGGATTTGTCCCATCTCCTCACATGACCTCTTGTTCTAATTCCATGTCTCAGCTCAAAGTCTCAATTTTCTCATTAGTAAAACAGCTAACAACACTCACTTTATCTACTTCACAGGGGTTGTTCTCGGGCTGCAATGTAATATAAATAAAAGTGTCCTAAAATCTTTAATACAGAATACTGTATAAGTGTGTTATTTCAGTACCTGGCCTTTTTTGAGGTTGGAAGATGTTGAAAACAAAAAATGTATTTTGAAATTCAAATCTTAAGACTTGAAAAAAATGGCTGGGATGTAAGTACTTTTACATAGATATATAGGGTGCCCCCCCAAAAAAAAATATGTATATATACCCTTTGAATAATTATAAAGGCTGCGTTTATGAAAATAATTTCATTTTCAAAATTGCACTATCAGCTGTAAAAATGTGTATACATATATTTGGGATGCCCTGTATTTAACAGGATTTTAAAACTGAACATTTTCCTATGTTTTTAAAGTATAAACCATTTGATTTAACATAAACTAGTACTTCATTACTATTTGTCGATATGAACTGTATTTTTAGGAAAAATAATTGCCTCTAATCCATAATCAGTGTGATTGTTTCTATTTCACTGTCAGCCACATTTCTTCCATTACTTAAATCATACCTAAATTTCTCACTCTATTGATCTGTAAGATTCTCTAATGTAAACATCATAACTCATCATAACTAAGACTTCAGTAATGTCATGTCTCTATTTTACTTTTAATTCTTCATGAAAACATATCAGTAAATATAACATTCTGTCAGATGAAAAACATACAAATGTACTTGACCCTAACAGAGACTCACACTGGCCCACACAAATTCATTTATTGGCCAAATCACCAGCCACCTGTTAACATGCACTGACAAAACCTTCCCTTCTTCCTGAGACTTCTGTGAAACACTTGGTTTTCCAAGATGACATAGCATTCTGTTGACTGGGCCCTCTCTTGCACACCTTCAGAACTTTTAGAACACAGATTGTAGGGGAAGAATAGGAAGAGAGGAAAAGAAGAATATTTAATGACAAATTCCTAAGACGTTGTTGTTTCTGGGTAACAGGATGATTTTTTTCCCTCTTCTTCAAACATCCTTTACTTTTCAAATTTCCCACAGTAAGCATGCACTACCCGTGGAATTTAGGAAATAAAGGAAAAGCATTTTTACTAATCAATACAAATTCCTTCTTCTAAGTTTGGAAAAGCAAATTGAAATCTGGTATGTCTTGACTTGATGTGTCATTAATGAGGACGAAAGTACAGTGTTTTTCAAAAAGTTACTTTTAGGTATCTACACTAATAAAAGAGAAAGATGCAAATTGACCATACCCCTGAACACTTCCCATTGGCTAATCAGCAGGATATGCAAATTAACTGCCAACCAAGATGGCGGCCGGCAGCCAGGCAGCTGAAGCGAACAGGAGGCTTGCTTGCTCCAGTGACAGAGGAAGCCAACGTTCCTGGCCTGCGGCAGCCCAGCTCTGAGCTCCGGATGCAACAATGTTGCAATTATAGAAGCTAAACAAAGCCCAGATAACCTGCTTTCAGCAGCCGAGGCCTCAAGCTGGAGCTGGCCTCAGAGCTAAAGCCAGCTCTCAGCTCCAGTGACAGCCACAGAAGGTAAATAAATCCCATAATAAAAAAGAAAAAAAGGAGAGGTTGGGAGCTTCAGTCACCTGCCAGCCTGAAAACGGCCCTCAGCCCCTCATGCAGACTGGCCAGGCACCCCAGTGGGGACCCCCACCCTAAAGGGTGCAGGCAGCCTAAAATGA
>NW_006294339.1:4660932-4682062 GCF_000327345.1 Myotis davidii | reverse complement strand
CTAGTATAATTATAATTGTAAAAGATTATAATATATATTATAATTACATTATATATATGCATATATATATACACACACACATACATATATATATCTATATACACACACTAGAATACTACTCAGCCATAAAAAAAGATATGAAAAAGTATTTTGTGTTTATGGATTGGAAGAATTAACACATTTGCAACAACATGGATGAATCTTCAGTCTATTATGCTAAATGAAATAAGTCAGAAAAGGACAAAAACATTTCACTTATGAAATATAAAATAAAAATAAAAATATAAAACAAAAGATGAATGAACAAAACAAACAAAAAAACCAATCTCATAAATACACACAAGTTGGTGGTTACCAAAGAGGAAAGTAGGGGGCAGTGAGGGCAAAAAAGGTATCAAATATATGGTGACAAATAGACACTAGACTTCTGGTGGTGAGCATACTATAGTGTATACAGACATCGAATTGTACACCTGAAAGTTATGTTATTAACCAATGTTACCTCAATAATTTTAAAAATGCATTAAGCCACTAAGTTTGTGTAATCTGTTATGGCAGCAATAGAAAACTAATACAATGGCTAAAATTAGGACTACTACATATAACAAAGAAGACAGCGATTGTATGAAGTCTCCAAGGAGTCACAGACAATCTTTTTCTACAACAGCTTTCTCTGTAACCATTACCTGACATGCAGAATATTAATTTAATAATTGAACAGAAACAAAAACAGCTTTCAAATTAACCAGAGAGTTTAATTTGATTTTGTGAACAAAAGCTTATAAAGCAATCGGATATGCTGCTTTTCTCTTATGAGTTTGTACAGTGTACATAGTAACAGGGTGAACCTGTAACTATGAAATGCTGTGTAATTCAAGAAGACATCTTTACCATGTGGTTACTGGAAGACAAATCCTTCCCACTGGTCACTAAATACTCACAAAAGTTTCATAACAAAACTGAAATTTGAATCTATAGTTATTAAAATACAAAAGCACTGCGAGGCTGGTCTCTTTTTTTTTTTTCACCCTGAAACAAATTACAAAAAGTGATCTCAATTTGAACAGCTAAAAAATTTTTAATAGCTATGTAATCAAGTGCTTCAAAAATTGAATATATCAGCCTATGAAGTGTTTTTTTTTTCTTTTTCAAAGATGGGCTAAGAAAGAATGAGTGCAGTGTGTTCTTGGGAAAAATCTTAATAATTAATATCCAATCTTACATTTTATGATTGTCAAGGACATAGCCTAATGGCTGTCAACTTTAAGTTTTATTTTTTGCACTCAAAATTCACTATATAATAGTTAAGTTTACATGATAAAGAATTCAAGCATTCACCCTAAAACATTATTAAATTTACTATGCTTAGAATTTACAGTTCTATTACAATTTTACATTAAATACTCAAAACATTATACAACCATAAATTTGTTAACAGTATTGAGGAAGCTATATTTCGGTACATTTAAGGCAGCTTCAGCCAACATTTTAAGAAGTTCTGAATATTTGTTGCAACAAAAGACAAATTTGATAATTGAATATTCACTGTTTTCAATAAATTTTAAAAGTCACTTAAAATAAGAATATCATAATTTGTGAAATTGTGGTCTTAAAACATTTTCACTACTATATTCTTACCACATAAGACTTACCTAAAATCAAGATACTCATTCTATCAGTATCAAAGATATCTATTAAAAAAGGGGGGAAGATTTACATTAAATATGAGCACAATAAACCCTGTATTTAAACAAGGGCCTTCAAACAGTTTCTCATACACATCTGTGAGGTAGGTTATTATCCACATTTTATAGATGAGAAAATGAAATGAGGTTATGTGACTTGCTGCTGACACAGCAGCCAGACTAAGATTCCAAATTAGATTATGTTCTTTGCATTCTTTCCTTTACAAACTTTTTAAAGGGATGAAATATAAATATTGCTATTCATTGCACTCATTTTAAAAACAAGAGAAGACAGCCAAACTTTTATCAAGGTGACTTAAAAAGTGAAGCAACACAAAAGGAACAGAAGAATAATCTAGTGACCAACTTGTGATGATGACAGGGTGAGGTCTGGCCAAAGGAACCTGAAAACAAACAGGCACACAGCAATGTGACCATTCAAGGAGGCAGATATAAGGAACAGTGAACGGAATTAGAACAAAAGAAAATACAGTTTAAACAAGTTTTTGACTGGTTTTTACTCTTCCTATAACAAGGCACAATTAAGGTGTTTTTATTTTTTAGATCAGTGGGTCTGTTTCTTTTTCATTTTAGGAAATGTTATTTTGTCTAGAAAAAAATGGCCTTTCTTCATAATGAAGCTAACTTAAAAAGGGATTTTTAGCTGTGAAAAATACATGCATAAATTAGCAGCAAAAATTATGCAATTCTCCTTGGCTATTCCTATTTCTCTTTGAAATTTTAAATCAACACAAAGTAGCAAACCTTGAATAAACAAATTAAAAAACTGTATGAACTTTGTCAAAATTCTATGAATGCTCACAGAAGTTTTCATGCTAGGGTATTCTACAAATACTGTGCTTTCTTTTTCCTGTAAAGAGAGCTCTGCTCTAGAATTTTCTTAATTGCACTTTAAATGTAACTGAAATTTACCTACCCTGCTTGTCCCAATAATCACGAGCTACATCCATAAAATCTCAACTGCTTTAGATATAAATAGTTACCAAAAGTCACATATAGTGTTGCGGCTGCAAACTGGCATTGCTATGTGAGGCTGGCAGTAAACATTAACACTGGCTCACAAAATTAATACAGGCCCACAGTCTGAGAACTTCTAGACAAGCCTGATTTTTATCAGGTTGTGGCTGAAAAGGCTTAACTAAAACTCAATCCAGACTGCACTGTGGGTCCTGCTCTCTCCTTTCTATTACTCTCCAGTGCCATGAAATGCATCAGATTTACATGTGGAAAAGACTAGTAAGGATGCCAGCAACTGGTTTAAATAAATTTATATAATTTTTAAAGCTCATCAAATAAAAATTACATTTCAAAGTTGTTTCATAAGGTCTTGGAGAATATCAAGCTGGTAATAATTAGGTATTCATGAATAGAAATATACTCTATAAAAAGTGTTTTATCATCTAATATGCATACAAAATGAAAAATTATCCTTCTGTAAATGAAATTTAGGTATGCCTAAATCAGATAATAGTTTAAAAACTATAATTTAGGATAGGGGCTGGAGCTAATTTTACTTTTTAAAAAGATTGTACGATAAGAACCATGCAAATTAAAGGGAGAAGCATATCCTAAAAAATTCCTTCAGTATATTTTAATCGCCCCCAATAACTCAGACTTACTTGTAAAAATCTATATGCTCATCTAAATACTTTAGATAATTACATCTAGTTAGTGCAATCAACTGGTTCAAATAATTAAACTAAGAAACAGTTAAGACTATGTCATTCTAAGACTTGAAAGCAATACACCTGTGTTTATTTTTATTACTCAACTACTCCGATGTTTCAGTGACTGTTCTCTCCACCCTCCCCTCCTTCCACCCTTCCTCCCCCCGCCAGGAAGGAGGCATATAAAGGGCAGTGATCATTGCTGATACTTGCATGGCATGGATCTTTGTGAAGAGCTTTCTGAGCCTGCTTCCTCACCTGGAAAGTGGGCGCCTGGCAAGGTTACAGAAAATGTTAACTAAGTTAATAGATATGGATCTAAAAAACACTATAAAATGTATAGAGCACTTCCATCACCTCAAATCAGCCGTGGTTTGCTTCTGTCAAGTGCACATGACATTTTAACATGTTTGGTTTTCTGCCATTTGTATTCCAGAGGATAACTGAATTTAGAAAAAAAATTCCAATATATAACATCAAAAGGCTTTGCCAAACATATACAGAACATTTTCACTAGTATAAAAAACTCTAAATATATAAAATGTGGACACTAACGCAAATCATATGAGAAGACAGAACTTTAAAGCTCAAAGATATCGCAGGTTACTTTTTGTTATCTTTAGGTTACAAAAATGAACTACAACATAGGATGTGTCTTACCGATAGATTGCACATATCCCTCATCCAGAATTTCTAACAAAATAGAATCTCTGAGAACTATCATTAAAATAAATTATATTCCTTATTTAAAAGGCCACAAAGTAATAGGATAACAGTAAAACCACAAGTAAAGAAACACCAGATTGAAAAGGTAGGGTCTTTGAAAAAAATAAAAACAGCCAAAACTGTGAACATGTCTAGCATTTAGATATTGAGATTTCACAACCATTGATAGGATTTCAATTATTAACCAGTGAACAGACAAGAGGCAGTGTCTGTGGTAGACACATTCCAAGCTTTTATATTTTACAAACAGAAGGTGTGGTTCTTACATTAACTCAGTATGCTGCACAATAATAGAGGTTACAGATAATTCCAGTCAAAACATCTGTAACAGTTGTCTATGATTATTTCCTCACTTATGTCTCATCAAATACTAAAAATCAATTTCTATTCCCTGAGTACCAACTGGCAAGGGAACAAGAGAAAGCAGCAACATACAGACAGTTCCCTGACATAGAAATGTGATCATTTCTGATTTAATTTAGGCTCCTGGATTCTCTATATAATAGCTAGTATCAAGGAATGCAAATGCTAGAGTTTACAAAACTGTCTCTTAAAAATTTGTTGACTGAGCCCTGGCTGGAAACTCAGTTGTTTAGGGCGTCATCCTGATACACCAAAGTTGTCAGTTAGACCCCAGGTGAGGGCACATACAAAAAATCAGTCATAAGTGGAATAAATCAATGTTTCTCTCTCTCCATTTCTCTCTAAAAATAATTTTTTAAAAAAATACTGTAGATTGCCTCCCTCCCTCCCTATAAATTCAATTTGAGATGTTCTTTATTCCTACATTAAAGGATAATGGGAATTACATCTAAATATTTAGAAAATGTTCACTCACTACATCCATATTTTGAATGTAAGAATCAATGATACTGGCTCATTATCCATAGAGCCATAGCATTCGTCCCTAGTCTTAGTACTTTTTTACAAGTAATCTGGTTCAAGATTTTTCAGTTACCCATTCAGCACACACAAAAAAAGAATACGTTGCTCCCAAATAATACCACGACCTGATTAAGAAAATTAAGGTGCTATAAAAATCAAGGTGCTATTTAGTGCAGTTCAAGGTGACTATGTCCACAGGTTAAAATGAAATTATGCTGATTTTGAACCAGATTCTCTCCAACAATGAATAAGGAAACAGTGATCTTTATTCTTAACTAAGAGGGGACAATAATTTTCCTAAAATAGTATTTTCCAAATTTGCTTTTACCCATGGGTTGGTAAGTTGAAAAATCATGGTTAAATTAATTCAGGCAAAGAGGGCAAACAAAGTTAAAGGGTTGCCTTTTTTCCACAGGGCATTAAAGCCTTTAACACTCTCATCTACTGTCATCTTCAAGCAGGAGAGTAGTAGGTAACATTTTCCAAACTTGTTCGAATTGAATCGTTCTGCAGAGCATCTTGCAGGATACAATTTGGGAAATGCTATTCTAGAATCCTATGGAGTCCATTTCCATGACATAGCTAAGCCTTTATCTATAACCTAACAATAGAAGCTCTCTGCTAGAATTTTAACTGGAAACAATTGTTCCTACCACAGATCTGCCTACCACAAACCACATCCACAATTAACCAGTATATAAGACTGAAATGTGGGGATTTAGTACTGATTGTTTCCTTCTCTGTTCATTAGCAACAGAAAGCCTTCTTTGACAATGTTCTAGCCCAGTGGTTCTCAACCTTCCTAATGTTGTGACCCATTAATACAGTTCCTCATGTTGTGGTGACCCCCAACCATAAAATTATTTTCGCCGCTACTTCATAACTGTAATTTTGCTACTGTTATGAATCGTAATGTAAATATCTGAAATGCAGGGTGTATTTTGTTACAAATTGAACATAATTAAAGCATAGTGATTAATCACAAAAACAGTATGTAATTATATATGTGTTTTCTGATGGTCTTAGATGACCCCTGTGAAAGGGTCGTTCGACCCCCAAAGGGGTCACGACCCACAGCTTGAGAACTGCTGTTCTAGCCCCTGTTATCCTGGACTAAGCCTCATGGAATCTTCTCTCCACAAAACAATTCTAGATTCACAGAATAGCTGTGCTTTAAAAACTTAAACATACAAAACCAAAACTGTGACCCTTGGTTCTCCTAAATTCAACAGGTAACTACCAAATTATAGATATTCATGAATACTGGCAAGAATGAGAAAATATTAATTTTTTTAACTCAAAAAATATGATAATCATCCATATAAAGTAGTTTTGATATGAGTAAGTTTCTCATATATGATTTATTAAGACTAACAAAGCTAAAATACCACTAAGTTCCTTCCTGCTGTTTCTCCACCTTCAAAATTATTAGGGATTTTGTCACGGAGAATAAGGAATCAGATTAGTTCCTTATTTCTAAGGTCATCCCATTGATAGTTAGGCACAGGTTATGAGGTGGCCTTGCTTTTCCAAAAAGTGGTATTTACACACTTGGAGAGGCCAAAATTATGCCCTATCTACAAAGCACATCAGACTAACACAATAGGAATACTGCTTATCCCTATAAAAATAATCAAAAAAGCACCCTTTTGTGCCACTAGGTGGCAACCTTTCGAGGGCTTACACTTAAAACTTCTTGACTGCAACCCCACCCTCTTTCTCAGCAAGGGTTCCTTTTATTTTGATATTAAGTCAGTCTTAAAAAGTTACTTAACAAGATTTTTTAAAAGTTCTACAAAACAAAATGATGTAACACTGCACACTCTTGACTCAAAACTGTTTAAAGGTAGACATGCTTGTCTTCCATTGACACGGAAGAAATTTGGTCTAACATTCTCATTTGCTTCTGGTAGAAAGCATTATTTTTGGCAAAGAGAAACCTGTCAAGGCTTAGTCACTTTTTGTTTTCAAGAGCTTAATCTTGTCTAGGATAAATCAGGTGAATGAGATTGTTAATCACAATATGCTGTAGAAAACGAATAAATACAAATTAGGTAAATTATACATAATTTTAAAATTAAATACTTTTACTAAAGCAAAATATAATTAATAAGCTATTATCTATCCTGCTGTATATAAGTGTGTGTTTTTTTAAGATTAAAAAAAAAAACACAACCTGGACAAAACAAACAAACAAACAAAAACCTGTTTGGGTTTCCTTTAAAAAGCATTGGTGTGTGAATACATACATGTATATATGTAAACAACACATATATTTATACAAGAGATTTTTTTTTTTAATGTTTAAGGCTTCCCTGCCCTAAAAAGTTCAACAGTGAGGGTCACAGCCTATCAAGCTCTGGAATTACATAAAAGCCCTTAAGGCCAGAACAGTGTTTTCAAATTGGATGTAAAAGGCTAAACCAATCAGCCACTAAGGATCATACAATAAACAAAGACAATGGTGATCAGGAAAAGTGAGGAAGAGGGTGGCTGCAATGATAAACTTCCCCTGAAGAATTAACATGTGGGATGTAACACACACACACCCTACCACCACACATAATAAGAGATCAAAGATAAAAGTTCTCTTTTAAGGAACTGATTTTCCTTTGTTTCATGTAACTGTCAGTTTTATCATGCTTAGTAAAGTACAAAAATAAATAAAGCCAAAAATAATTTGAGAAGGGTAGGTTTTAAAGGACTGTTTTAAATGATATAAGTTTATGACAAAAGTTGTTGCAATTCCAGATGTTCCAATATGGAGTAGAACCTTGAAGGTTCTTAAAATAAGTATATTATTCATGGAAATCCCATATAATAAAAGCGTAGTATGCAAATTGTCCCCTTGGCCGGGAGGTCATGTGGGAGTTTGACCAGCGGGCGGGGCCGGCCAAGGGAAGAGAGGGAGGCCCCGGCCAGCAGCCACTAGGGACCCTAGCAGTGCACGAAATTCATGCACTGGGCCTCTACTCTCAAGAAAAAACCTCTAGTTGGTTAAGGTTGTTGTTAAGAAACCAGGAAATCATGGTTACTGTTTCAGGACCACAGCCTTTCTGTTAAATACTAGGCAAAAATTCCTAGAACTTAGCTTCTGAAGCTTCTGACATTTTAAGATTTCAACATTTAAATACTATTTTACTAATGGTGGTTTTATTTTTCAATCATGTGCAAAAAGAATGGTGCAGCCCTGGCTGGTGTGCTCAGTAGTCAGAGCGTCAGTCAACCTGCGCAACAGAGAGTTGGGAACTTGATTCCGGATCAAGGGCAGGTACTTGGGTTCCCAGATTGTTCCCCACCTCTGGTCAGAGCATGTGCAGGAGGCAACCAATCGATGTGTCTCCCTCACATCTATGTTTCTCTCTTTCCCCTTCTCACTTCCACTCTCTCTAAGACAGTGATGGCGAACCTTTTGAGCTCGATGTGTCAGCATTTTGAAAAATCCTAACTTAACTCTGGTACCGTGTCACATATAGAAATCTTTTGATATTTGCAACCATAGTAAAACAAAGATTTATATTTTTGATATTTATTTTATATATTTAAATGCCATTTAACAAAGAAAAATCAACCAAAAAAATGAGTTCACGTGTCACCTCTGACACGCGTGTCATAGCTTCGCCATCACTGCTCTAAGGGATCAATGGAAAAAATGTCCTCACTCCTTGGATGAGGATTAAAAAAAAAGAAAAGAATTGGGAGCATAAACATAGCTTAAAGTTTGCTGAAATTTTTAGGTAGTAACTGGATTTACCTACATAAAGAGTAAAGCAAGGAGGTGCTGCCAAACCACCCTCTGACTGAGATTGTTCACCAGGGAAGGTGTATTAATCATCTGTAATGAATTCACAATTTTAATTAACGATCTTCATCAGTGTTCATCTACTAATGATACTGCCTATATAAATTTATCATAGTACAATTACAGATTTCTACGGATAAATAAAATGTCAGACTTTTGTTTTCATAATTTCAATGGCATTGAGTGTCCCCTGGCAATATTCATGTCTGTCAATCAGCATTTTAGAGTATGTGTACACATAAGTAAAATAATAATTTAAAGAATACATGTGATTTCACAGTGCAACAACAAAAAGATATAAACTAGGGGAAAATCATCAACGAGCTAAAGTAGTGATCAGACTGGCACACATTTCAAAAAAATCCATGGTGTGGCTGCCCAGGCGAGGAGTAACTGAGGACAGTGTGCTTCCAGTCAAGGAGCCAGTGAGGGAGCCCGACAGTGAATAGCTCTCAGCAGTCACAGAATCAAAACTTGATCTGGGTCTATGTAAGCCAGCAGTAGAAGAGGAACGCTGAGGTGTCGAAGAACCAGACCTCTGCTCCATCACTTCATCTGAAATGGACCAAAGTAGAGCAATTTATCAGAAAGGTATATTTGCCCCAGCCCTTCTTATGAAGATGCTATCATTAGAGAATTAAGTAAGTAAACACATTTGGGCAAAGGCGACTAAATAATAAATGTCATATTTCAGTGTTTTAGGAGCAGGTGACCTCTTCCCTCCCCAACAAACATAACAGACATGACTAATTAATCACAACACTTCCATACAGTCAAAATGTGACCCCCTACATCCTTCTCAGCAAGGATTCGGCATTAACCTTGAAATCAAACTATATACTTGCATGTGAATAAAGCACATCCTGAAGGATTTTCTTGTGGTGTATCAACAAAAAATCACTAAGATAAAAGTAACCATTACATAGTGGTTCTGTGAACCTTTGGTACACAATGAAACTCCTTGGGGTGGGGGGTGAGGAAAATCTTTTTTAAAAATGAAGATTATACACCATGACCAAGTAGTATTTATTCCAGGGATGCAAGGCAGGTATAATATTCGCAAATCAATAAATGTGATACATCACATAAACAAACTGGAAGACAAAAATCACATGATCATAATCAACAGATGCAGAAAAAGCCATTGACAAAATGTAACACCATTTCTGATTTAAAAAAAAAACTCTCATCAAAGTGGGAATAGAGGGATCATAACTCAATAAAGGCCATATATGACAAACGTACAGACAACATCATACTTTATGGGCAAAAACTAAACCCATTTCCCCTAAGAACAGGAACAAGATAGGGATGCCCACTTTCACCACTCTTATTCAACATAGTACTGGAAGTGCTAGCCACAGCGATCAGACAAGAAGAAAACATAAAAGGCATCCAAATTGGAAAGGATGACATGATATTGTACAAAGAAAACCCTAGAGACTCCACCAGAAAACTACTAGGTTTAAAAAAGGAATTCAACAATGTAGCAGGATACAAAATTAACACCAGAAATCAATGGCATTTTTATACACCAATAATTAATTCTCAGAAAGAGAATCAAAACAAACAATCCATTTACCATAGCAACAAAAATTAAAATGCTTAGGAATAAACTTAACCAAGGAGGTAAAAAAAAAAAACAACTTATACTCAGAAAACTACAGGACGTTAAAAAAAGAGATGGAGGAAGATACAAACAAGTGGAAGAACATACCATGTTCATGAATTGGCAGAATCAACATTAAAAAAATGTCTGTACTATCCAAAGCAATCTACGGATTCAATGTAATCCCTATTAAATTACCAATGGCATATTTCACAGATCTAAAACAAATACTCCAAAAATTTATATGGAACCAAAAAAGACCCTGAATAGACACAGAAATCTTAAGAAGAACAATGTTGGAGGGATCACAATACTCAGTATCAAGTTAAATTACAAAGCCACTGTATTCAAAACATCCTGGTACTTGTACAAGAACAGACATATAGATCAATGGAACAAAACAGAGACCCCAAAAATCCACCCAAGCCATTGCACTCAACTAATTTCTGACAAAGGAGGCAAGAGCATACAATGGAGTCAAGACAGTCTCTTCAATAAATGGTGCTGGGAAAATTGGACAGATACATGCAAAAAAATGAAACTAGATCACCAACGTACACCATACACAAGAATAAACTCAAAATGGATAAAAGACTTAAATATAAGACGTGAAACCATAAAAATCCTAGAAGAAACCATAGGCAGCAAAATCTCAGATATCTCTCATAGCAATATGTTTGCAGATACATCTCCTAGAACCTAGGGCAAAGGAAACTAAGGAGAAAGTAAACAAATGGGACTACATCAAAATAAACAGCTTCTGCACAGCAAAAGAAAATATCAACAAAATGAAAAGGGAGAACATATTTGACATACATTTAATAAAGTGTTAATATCCAAAATATAGAAGGAACTCATACAACTTAACAAAAGGAAGACAAACAATCCAATTAAAAAATGGGCAAAAAGGTAGTAGCATAATTTATAATAGCTATTGCAATTTACAAAAATAGACCCTAAGTCAGAAGTATCGAACAGACTCAAACCTCAGAAGGAAGGCAGGGGAGGGGGTGGGTAGGAAGACATCAACCAATGAATCATATCCATATATGCATAATCCATGGACACAGACAATAGGGTGGTGAAGGCCTGGGATGGGGGGTGAGGGCAGAGTGGGAGAGGTCAATGGGGGAAAAGGAGGACATAGGTAATACTTTCAACAATAAAGATTAAAAAAATACTATATTGTTTTCTCAAAGCAGTCATCAATATTATATTTTAAAGTACAGTGCTTCCTAATTTGAAAGACCAAAAATATCCAGTGTTTTATTTCCCATTATTTCATTAGTTTCAATGATGTTAACACACACACACACACGGCAAAGAACCTAAATAGACCTTTCTCCAACAGGAACATAAGGATGGCCAAGAGACATATGAAAAAACACAAACCTCGGTGGACCAAATGTGCCCATTGTCTATTAAAACGACAATGACATATCTCCTCACACCTGTCAGAATGGCTATCATCAACAAATTAACAAATGACAAGTGCTGGCAAAGATGTGGAGAAGAGGGAATCCTACTACACTGCTGGTATGAATACAGACTGGTGCAGTCGTTATGGAAAAGAGTACGGAGTTTCCTCAAAAAATTAAATGTGGAATTGCCATTTGACCCAGTGATCCCACTTCTAGGAATATATCCTAAGAAACTGAAACACCAATCAGAAAGAATGTATGCACCCCTATGTTCATAGCAGCAAAATTTACAATAACTAAGATTGGCAAATAGCCCAAGTGCCCATCAGTAGATAAGTGGATAAAAAAGCTGTGGTACATTTAAACCATGGAATACTATGCCGCAGTAAAAAAGAAGGATCTCTTACCCATTGAAACAGCATGGAGGGGCCTTGAGAGTATTATGCTAAGCAAACTAAGCCAGTCACAGAAAGACAGTATCACATAATCTCACTCTTATGTGGAATCTAATGAACAAAATAAACTGTTGAACAAAATAGATCTAGAGACGTAGAAGCATGAAACACATTGTCAAATCTCAGAGGGAGGGTAGGGGGGGTGGAGGGTTGGGAAGTGATCAACCAAAGAACTTGAATGCATATATGCATAACCCATGGACACAGACAATAGGGTGGTGAAAGCCTGGGATAGAGGGTGAGGGTGGGCTATAAGGGGTCAATGGGATAAAAAAGGAGACATATGTAATACTTTCAACAATAAAGATTTTTAAAAATCTTTTTTAAAATGCAGACTCCCACCCTAGTCAGTTTGGCTCAGTGGATAGAGCGTCGGCCCTCAGACTGAAGGATCCTGGGTTCGATTCCAGTCAAGTGTACCTGGGTTGCAGGCTCAATCCCCAGCCCCAGTCAGGGTGTGTGCAGGAAGCAACCAATTGATGTGTCTCTCTCACATGGATGTTTCTCTCTGTCTTTTCCCCTCCCTTCCACTCTCTCTAAAAAATAAAATAAGGAAAAATATCCTTGGGTAAGGATTAACAACAACAAAACAGATTCCGTTTCCCATCTCCAGAGATTCTGGATTAGTAGGTCTGGGGGCAGTTCCCAAGAATCTGCATGTTAATAAGAATTCTGGGTAATTTTTATAAAGGTGGTCTAGGGACATATAAACACTGCTATAGATGATGGTATTTCAAAAACAAAATTTTAAAGCTCTGTTTAAATCAACTTCCTGTATCTAAACTCTCCTGTTCCATTCAGTTCCTGACCGTTGGTTTATTCTGTTGTTATTCTACTTTGGCCTATGAATGAAATAAGCACATTTGGTCCACCCAGGTTGACTCTTGGCACACAGTGAATATCTGGACAGGACCTCCTTCCCTGGCTCCTTTGGCTCCTGGATAGCCATGGGCACCGAAATCTAACCTAAATCCCAAGAGAGGCTTATTTGGTCATTTTGCCCAATCAGGATGAGAGAAGCTGATGAAGGGCAAGTTTAGATATTGTAATACTAACAGTAACAAATTATGAATGAGGGAATGAGATAAAGAACCTGACAACATCAGCTAATTTTAGTTAAAAATTGCTTCCCTGGTTTTTGCTCCACAACCAACACGTCAAATGACTTTTTTTATGGCAAGGAAGTACTTCTTTTGGGGAGGTGCTGGGTTAGAGATATTCCATGTGTCTTTGATCTTCCTCATTTCACTTACATTTTTAGCTAAATCTAGATTACTTAAAAACCAGTATAAAGGACCTACCCACCATGCCTTTGAGATGATTTTAACATCTTGTCAACTAGTGCCAAGTTTTATCTTCTCAGAACTCATGCCTGCATAGCTTCCTTACCATCAATGCTTTTAAAGTCCAAAAGATAACTTCTATTATCAACCAGGTAAAGCTGTAAGCTCATTTTCACATAATTGCCAGTCACTGGGTTTTTTCTCCTTACACGAAGGTGGTATGCGTTCACTACCTAAAACAAGAAATCTTTGTGAAGGAAAAATGTTAAAATTAACAAACTATAAAATATCTCCCTATTCTTATTGCAAAGAATATAAAAAAGAATCACTGGTAGAAGTGGGATAGAGAAGAAATTCCCGGATGATCCCTTTTTATATTACATGGTAATTTAGTATTTTTAATCCTCACTAACAATACTCTTTACAGCAATTAAAATTAAAAGAAACTCAGAGATTATAGAGTCTAGCCTTCATTCTATATATGCCTTACTTTAAAATGATAATTTTGGCTTCCCAGCCTCAACTTGAATACTTTTACCTATAAATATGGAATAAAAGAAATAAAGGGAAACTAATGTGTTGCAGGTTTGTATCAGGCATTGTTAACAGGTATTGTCACAAAATTTAAATATCACAGAAAATCTTGTGAAAAAGAAATACATTATCTGCCTCTGAAAATAAGAAATATATTATCTGCAGCTCAGATAAAGAAGATTCAGGGTTTGCAAAAACATCTATCAAATTAGTTACAAAAATTTTTTGGTAAGGAATTTTAAAGATATTAACATCTCTTTTTTTTTTTTAACTGACTAATAACTACTTCAGAAAAGAGTCGATCTCTCTCATTGATGTTTCTGGCTCTCTATCCCTCTCCCTTCTTCTCTGTAAAATAAATCAATAAAATATATTAAAAAAAAAAAAAGAAAAGAAAAGAGAGGTCTGCGTTTTAAATGGGTTTAAGGAAATATTTTATCTATGCCTTTCACAAACAAAGAATGAAATGAAGCCGAAACCGGTTTGGCTCAGTGGATGGAGCGTCGGCCTGCGGACTGAAGGGTTCCAGGTTCGATTCCGATCAAGGGCATGTACATGGGTTGCGGGCACATCCCCGGTGGGGGATGTGCAGGAGGCGGCTGATCGATGTTTCTCTCTCATCAATGTTTCTGACTCTCTATCTCTCTCCCTTCTCCTCTGTAAAAGATCAATAAAATATATTTTAAAAAAAAGAATGAAATGAAAATGACTGATATATTCAAACATGTCAAGTGAATATTTACATGGTATGTTTGAATGTTTTTCTTCTACCTTTAAAAATATATTCACAGTCCTCAAAAAAGGAACAAGCGTTAAAGGAATACCTGGAATAAAAAAAAAATGCTTTTATTCCCAACAAATAAATAGGATTGAAATGAATTTGAGCAATTATATTTTTAAAGAGTAAAATGTGGGCTGAGAGTAAAAATATATTTCGTAATTAAGGATTGAAAGCACCAGCCAAGGAAGAGAGGTTTTCTCAACTTAGAGAAAAGTATTCGTTGACTGAATAAATATATCCTGATGTATACTATGTATTGACCACTAGCTGCTACTGATACTAACAAAGAGAAACCCTGCCTAAAAGGGGAGAGAGAAATGTAAAAACATAGTATCTTTGAAGACATATGACTTTTAATTGCTATAATGCAATGGTTCTCAACCTTCTGGCCCTTTAAATACAGTTCCTCATGTTGTGACCCAACCGTAAAATTATTTTAGTTGCTACTTCATAACTGTAATGTTGCTACTGTTATGAATCGTAACGTAAATATCTGATATGCAGAATGGTCTTAGGCGACCCTTGTGAAAGGGTCTTTCGACCGCCAAAGGGGTTGCGACCCACAGGTTGAGAACCGCTGCATATAATGAATGCTGAAACAGCATTCACTCACTAATGTGGACTATTTTCTTGGGTGATTTCAAGTTGATTACTTTTTGTTCTTTGCCAAAAATACTATTTTGTAGTTCAAACATATGTAGGTCCCCAACATCAACATACTTCTTCCTTACAGAGATTGGTGTTGTTTTGAATGCACATGGTATATTATTGCAAAGAATGGCAGTTATAGCCAGAAGTATCAAGACCACTAAATTTCTATCTAAATAAGAAACAAATCTTTAATTGACCTCAGTACTCAACTCAGCGGTTGAGAGCAGTTTACTATACAAAAAAAAAAATGGCTTCTACAAACTATCTTAATATACAATTTCCTACCTTCCATTCAAAATCCAGCTGCTTCATAGCTCGGTAAACTTCAGCCATAATGTCATATGGTTTGCTTTGACTTCGGATTCCAAGATGCCACTTGGCTTTCTTTACAGCCAAAGATTTGGGCTTAGTTGTATTCAGTGCATCCAATGGACATCTTGCTTTAGGGCTGTCTGCTATAAGAGGTGGCATCCTTTCTGGATGAGGTTTCAGGCCTGGAGGAATATGCATGGCACTATCATCCATAAAGGAACCTGTTGGGGGACTAGACGCGAGGTAGAACTCACTGGCTTGGTTCATTATTCTCCGATTGTCAATAATAAGATGATAGGCCACTGCAAGCTGGTCTTGAGGGTCACCACTATATAGACTGTTCATTACTTCTGATTCCGTACACTCAAATTTTTCACACACTTCTTTCACAGCCTCATCATCAATGACGTTAGCATCATAGGAGGGGTCTTCAGGAAATAAGTAACTGGGCAAATCTTGTTTAAACCATTCATGCTCTCTAGGAAAAACACCACAATACACTATTGTAAGAACATGCTTTGGCAAGTCCCAAATAATTTAGACACGGGCAACACAATATAACAAAATCAGAAATACCTAGTTACTTACTAGCTATGTGACCCTGGGTGAGTTAAATAACCTTACCCTTGAGAAAACTATGATTTTCAGACTTGGTATTTGGCTGACATTTTCTCAAAAATAAACAAAATGAACCTGTCACTGTGTCGGAGACAGCTGGAAGTATTTGATGTCAATGATAAAATCCAACCTCTCAAGCCCGCCAAAGGGGGAATAGGGGAGGCTAGGGGACTGTCTAGGGCGGGGAAAAAAATGGACACATATGTAATACCCTTTGTAATAAAAAATAAAATTTAAAAAAAAAATAAAATAAAATAAAACCAAAGGGAATAAGACGCAAAAAAAATAAAATAAAAATAAAAATAAAAAATTTTAGAATTTTGTGTTTTTGTATCTGTGTGCATGAGTTTGAAAACTTCCCAATACTTAAGACTTTTCTGATAACTTTGTAATGATGATGATAATGATAATCTATATAATAAAAGCCTAAGCGACCATTACGGCAGAATGACCAGTCGCTATGATGCGCACTGACCATGAGGGGGCAGATGCTCAACAGAGGAGCTGCCCCCTGGTGGTCAGTGTGCTCCCACAGGGGGAGCACCACTCAGCCAGAAGCTGGGCTCACGGCTGGCAAGCCTCTCCCACCTCCGCAGCAGCACTAAGGAGCAGCGAGCTGAGCGATAAGGAACAGCAAGCAGGAGGCAGTAAGGAGCATGCGGTCCTTGACTACAGAGGGATGTCCACCAAGTAGTCCTGGACTGAGAAAGGGTGCAGATTGGGCTGAGGAACACCGCCCCCCCCCAGGTGCACGAATTTCATGCAAAAAGCCTCTAGTTTTTATAATATTATATAATGAAATGTCACCATTTGGAAAATCCCTTTAACTCAATAACCCAATATTTTCCAAATGACCAATGCCCCATATTACAGAACTAGAAGCCCAATGAGTGAAATTCATGCAAGAGTAGACCTTAGTAGCCCCAGCTGCCTTAGCCCTCACAGCCCTGGCAGCTGCCTTGGCCCTCATAGCCCCAGCTTCGTCCGGAAGGTCATCCAGAAGGGCGTGTAGAAGGGCATCCGGATGGTCATTCCACTGTTTGGCATTTCAGTCGATTTGCATATTATGATTTTATTATTATAGACTAGACGCCCGGTGCACGAAATTCATGCATGGGAAGGGAGGTCCCCTCAGCCCAGCCTGCACCCTCTCTAATCTGGGACTCCTTGGGGGAGGTTCAACTGCCAGTTTAGGCCTGATCCTGGGGATCGGACCTAAACCAGCAGTTGGATATCCCTCTCACAATCCTGAACTACTGGCTCCTAATCGCTCACCTGTCTGCCTGCCTGGTCACCCCTAACTGGCCCCCCCTGCTGGCCTGAACACCCCTCACTGCCTCTACATACTGGCCTGATTGCCCCCAATTGCCCCCCTCTGCCAGCATGGTCGCCCCTAACTGCTCACCACCTGCTGGCTTGGTCGCCCCCAACTGCCTGACCCCGCCAGCCTGGTCGCCCCTCACAGCCCCCCTGCCAGCCTGGCCGCCCCACCAGCCTACTTGTTCAGTCATTTGGTCATCCCGCACTAACCCCCCTACTGGCCTGGTCGCCCCATGCAGCCTGCTGTTCAGTCGTTTGGTCATCACTCACTAACCCCCCTGTCGGTCTGGTTGCCCCACACAGCCTGCCTGTTCAGTCATTTGGTCGTCCCTCATTAACCCCCCTGCCAGCCTGGTCATAGGCAGCCATCTTGTGAGGGTGTGAGGTTTAATTTGCATATTACCTCTTTATTATATAGGATTATACATGGACACAAATGCATTCAAAAAAAAAACCAGTGGATTTCAATATAATAAAGTACAACGGTTAATTGATATGTTTTCTAATTTGATAATGCAACCAACATGTTAAGCTTTGGTTTCATATCAAAGAAAAATACCTACAATTATCTGAAAGCTATTAAAATGTTCCTCTTTTCCAACCCCTTGTAGGAGTGAGGTCAGACTTAGTCAGTAGACTTAGACTAATACAACATACTGCAACAGAGTGAATGAGGTAGTAGATATGAGAACCTAGCTGCTGTCTTTAAGTCAAACATTGAGGGTATTTGAAAAATGTAAAATAATGCCATTCCTGTCACCATTTGGGTGGAGGAGGAGATATGGTTATTTTTCATAAAAGATGTTATTAAGTTAACATGTATAGGTCCATTATTATTTAGGTAAATTAAATAATTTTTAAATTTCTCATTTTTCATTTCTAATATGTTAAACATTGACAGACATACCTGGATTAAAAAAAAAAAAAAAACACCAACTCTTTGGAGACTTCAACTTTAAGAGTGTAAAGGGGTGCCCAGCAGGCGTGGCTCAGTGGCTGAGCGTTGACCTATGAACCAGGAGGTCACAGTTCAATTCCCAGTCAGGGCACATGCCTAGTTTGTGGGCTCAATCCCCAGTGGGGGATGTGCAGGAAGCAGCCGATCAATGATCCTTTCTCATCATTGATGTTTCTATCTCTCTCTCTTCCTCTCCCTTCCTTCCTGAAATCAATAAAAATATATAAAATGTGAGCTTTAAAAAATAAAGAGTGTAGAGTTACTAAACCCAAAAGTTCAAGAACCAATCTCCTAAATCTTATTTTCTCACACTCCGGGTCTTTGCACATGAGGTCCTATATCCCATTCCCTTTCATCACATGTACTATTCCTTCAAGATTGTGTAAGCATTACTACACGAGGGAATGGAGCACTCTCAAAGCTTAACCTCAAATCAATATATATTTGACTGGATACCTTCTATTAACTGATTAATTCATTTATGAGTATTTACTAAGGACATTGTATGGCAAAAAGATACCTTTCTTCACCTCATAGAGATTATTTTCTAGCTGGGTAAGATTAAACAAATACAATAATCTATATATATAAAGGCTAAGTGTCTGTCCTTCCCTCCAACCAGTAGCTATGATGAGCAATGACCACCAGGGCACAGACACTCAACGCAGGAGCTACCATGACATGCACTGGCCATTTAAAAATAAATGGACCTGGCACTGACAAACCAACACTCGGCTTCCCCCCAAGTGGAACACAGGCCCCGCCACCACCCCAGAGTGACACTCCATCAAAACATTTTACAGTTCAACCAAATGTTTGTGAAGCCTTTTCCCAATGGCTTCATTTCATTTGATCCTCACAGAAGTCCTGCAGTAGGTAGATAGGAGAATCGGTAGAATCCTATTTTCTTTTCATTAGCAAGACAATGGAGATTTAGAAAGTTTAGAAACTTGACCCAACAGAAAAGAAGTAATGCTGGACCTTGAAAATGGCTTCAGGTTTTCTCACTGTGCAGAATATAGTCAAACACTGCTACAGGTAAATATTTTACCCTTTTTTCCCCTGTGTGATCTACAATAATAATCTGCTTCATATTGATATTTACTGCTGTGCTGCTGACAATTACCTGAAAGAGAAGTTGGGGTGCTTCACTGTGATCAGGGCCATCTTCCCCAGTTGCCTGCAGCCAGCCCCACCCCCTGCCACCACCTTCCCTGTTCACCATTAGGCAATCGGAGCCTGCCGGCTGGGGAGAGGGACCAAGAGGTGGTCAGTGCGCCTCATAGTGACTGGCCATCTGAGGCTTGGCCTCCCCCCGCCCGCGCCGGGGGCAGCTGCGGGGCTGAGGGGACTGGGGGACTCCAGTTTGTGGTTGTGGGCACCACCATCTTTGAGGGCGTGGCCATCAATGGCGGGCCCAGCCTTGCCATGCGCCTGCCACCCTGGTGGGGCTGAGGGGACTGGGCACTACCATCTTGTGGTTGTGGGTGCCGCCATCTTTGAAGGTTGGGCAGTCAATTAGCATATTACCCTTTTATTATAGAGGATACTCCAGGACCCAATACAGAGTAAATGGTCAATAAATGCAGAATAAATAAATGATGAATAGACACTTGAAGTATGAAAACAAAAATGAATTCATTGTGTTTATTGCTATATCATGGTAATAATAATAACATCTAATAAGTACTTAGTAATAAAAATGACTGATAGCTTTTTTTGAAAGAAATAATAGAAGATAAGAAATTATATTACATATCTAATTGGGTATTAGTTTTATGGTCTGTAAAATAAGATTAATAATAGCTACCTATTAAGGGTCAATGAAATAAAACATGTCAAGCATTA
Source organism: Myotis davidii (assembly GCF_000327345.1). Taxonomy (NCBI): domain Eukaryota; kingdom Metazoa; phylum Chordata; class Mammalia; order Chiroptera; family Vespertilionidae; genus Myotis; species Myotis davidii. The sequence continues at coordinate 4,661,486 of NW_006294339.1, read as the reverse complement.
AGCAATATATCTGGTATGTAATAACTACTCAACAATTAGTAATTATTTGCCTGTTGAACTGTATTTTATTGAATCAAGAATTTCCAAACAGGCCCTGGCTAGGTAGCTCAGTTAGTTGTAGCATTCTCCCAATATGTCAAGGTTGTGGGTTCCATCTCCAGTCAGGGCACATACATACAAGAATCAAAAAATGGCCCTGGCCGGTTAGAGTGTCATCTCACTCAATTGGTTAGAGTGTCATCTGTACATCAAAAGGTGGCAGGTTTGATTTCTGGTTGGGTGGGTACATGCCCAGGCTGCAGGTTCGATCCCTGGTCAGGGTGCATGAATGTGGGGGTGCAACAGATCGATGTTTCTTTCTCACATTGGTTTCTCTCTTTCTTCTCTCTCTCTATCCTCTCTCTCTCTCTCTCTCTCTCTCTCTCTCTCATCTTTCTAAAATCAATAATTTTTAATAAAGGCAAGTTTTCAATGTGCTTGTTTATACTTAAAAAAAATCAACCAATAAATGCATAAATAAGTGGAACATATCAATGTTCTCTCTCTCTTTCTCT
>NW_006294339.1:4649762-4660921 GCF_000327345.1 Myotis davidii | reverse complement strand
GGTAGAGGGAGGGTGGGGACAGATGATAAACTAATGAGTCAGACCCAACTGGTGACAGCTGTTCCGTCATCCCTTTGCAATAGGAGGTGGGAAGGGAAAAACTAAAAAAAAAACACACACACACAAAAAGAATTCCTGAACATTAAAAAACTGAATTTGAGTAAATAAGAAAATGATGAAAACTACTAATTCAAGTTGCTATATTATTTTAAATACAGAAATGAATGCCACTATTTTATACCACCTACATCCAAGTAGATTTTTACTCACATTTTTCTCCTAAAGCTTCTATTTTAAAATAACAGAATCAATACTTTATTCTTCTAAATGTGCTGATACAGATACAAGTGTGTGTGTGTGTGTGTGTCTGTGTGTGTATAATGTGTGTGTGTGATATATATATCAGCATCTCTAATTTTCTTTCTAAGGAAAAACCAATTAATTGAACTATACATTATAAAGAATTATGAACCCAAAAGGTTTTTTCCCCGCTAAGTTTATTTCCATATCTAAATCTGGTCTAATTTACAGTTTTTCATGTTTATGCATGAGGCCTGGAACACTGAGGAAAGGCTGGGGAAGAAAACAATACAGGAATACAAAAGAATCAGTCCTTGCTTTCAGGGAAACAACCACCTGAGTCATCATTTAAATGTTCTCTAAACAGTCGTTCCGACTCATGAAGAAGAGAAGGATTCTGGAAAGCTGTCAAAAGAACATGTTCTTAAGAAAATACCTGAAAAAATGTTAGGTGAGAACAAAACACCTCTAAGACACGTGGCATGATAGGTAAAAGTAGGAGGCGATGAGTCATCCTGGCTGGTGTGCACTATATACCAGTAAAGGTCCCATTCACAGTAACACCAGCAACCGTACTTGCCAAAGCTTCTCACACAAGAAATCCTTCATAGCAAGCTATTTTTTAATTCAAAATCTTAGCAAAACTTCTCTTCTTTATTTCATCAACCACATGTAAAATACATGTCTCACCCTGTTTTCTATTAGAAATGCATTCAAATACTTCCTTAGCATATATTATATCCCAGGCATTCTAGCATATACAAAGACGAGGAAGACACTCTCTCTACCCTTATTTAGTTACAATTAAGAGAGAAAGATACACTGAAAAAATCTCCATACAAAATGAGAAAGAAATAATAAAAGCATGAACAAAATGAGGAAAGCACAGAAGTGGAAACAACTCACATTGCCTAGAGAAATCAGAAGTGGTTTCAAGGGAGGTCATATGTGAGCAACATTTTAAAGGATGAACAAAAATCTATCAGGTCAAAAAAGGCAGAAAAGGCATCAGAGGCAGAAGGGGTCATATAAACAAAGACATGTAAGCATAAAATATATTTGAGGAACAAGGAGACATTCAATGTGGCTGAAGCACTGGTATAAGGGGCATAGTAGTGAGTGCAGGAAATGAGACTTTAGAACAGTGGTTCTCAATCTTCTGGCCCTTTAAATATAGCTCCTCATAAAATTATTTTCGTTGCTACTTCATAACTGTAATGTTGCTACTGTTATGAATTGTAATGTAAATATCTGATATGCAGGATGGTCTTAGGCAACCCCTGTGAAAGGGTTGTTCGACCGCCAAAGGGGTCTCGACCCACAGGTTGAGAACCGCTGCTTTAGAAGAAGTGAGGAGAGCCTTACTATGAAGGGCCTAGTATGCTTTGCTACCTAAGCTAAAAAGTTTGGGAAACAATCTGAAATATTTAAAAGATGACTGCCATGATCAGATGTGTGTATTAAGAGAAGTAAAATTTATATAAACTGTTATAGAGCTCAGAATCAAGAAGGCATTCAATTAGTGGTACTACTGTTCTCAATACTAGAATATGTACATAACAATAACAAAAATAGATTCACCTTATGTCTTTGATAGTTGCTCGTTTCAGGGGATCAACCTGCAGCATATGCATCAGGAGAGTGGCGACAGAGCGATTGAGGTATTCTGGGATATAAAAAACACCCCCTCGGATCTTCTTAAATAACGTAGGCACGTGCTCATCATCAAATGGGAGAGTGCCACAGAGAAGAGCGTACAGAATAACACCACAGCTCCAGATGTCAACCTCAGGACCTGCATACAATCTAAGAAAAGAGATGATAGCACAAACCTGAAGTACAAGTGTCACTTTCTCACCTACAGGTACCCTGCCTCTATAGCCCTACACATAGTATGGACTCCATAAATATTGCTTTCAAGGTCTTTATTGAAGTTCATGGCCACTCTTCAACACTCAACACCAATGGAAAATAATTAATTGGTCTAACCAATTACTATTCAAGTTTCCCAAAAGAAAATAGTATATATTTTTTTGGCATAAACTCATTTCACTGAACTTATTAATTGACTCATTAAAAAATATAAAACTTTCTGGTTGATTTTTTAATAGAAACAACAAAGTAGATGACCATAAACTTGGTGGAAAAAACCCACAATATTCTATAATGTATAGGCTAAATCTTTTTACCACGAATCTATTACAAGAAAGAAAATGTGTATGTAACAGAATTTCATTCCTGGCACACCTATTTTAAAGAATATGTGAAACAGTAAAGTGCCTAACTAGTTCTGCAGCAATGTCTCTTACAGTATTTGTCCTGCATCACATTATCTTGAGTACCCAATGACTCTCTTTCTAACCGCTTGCTAGCATATGGGACTAAGATTAGCATTGCTCCAGAAAAACTATGCCTAGAAGGTTTTTTCTCTCACCTGTATACAGTATTAAAATTCCCCTGATGGCACATTACTAAACTCAAACCTGGGTCTGAGATAACAAAGTACATCTCTACAATTCCAATTTTAAAAAGGATATAATCTGCCCTAGCTAGTTTGGCTCAGTGGATAGAGTGTAGGCCTGTGGACCAAAGGGTCCCGGGTTCAATTCTGATCAAGGGCATGTACATTGTTTGGCTCCATCCCGGCCCAGACCCTGGTCGAGGCACATGCAGGAGGCAACCAATCCGATGTGTTTCTCTCGCACTGATATTTCTCTGTCTTTTTCCTCTCTCTTCCACTCTCTCTAAAAAAATCAATGGGAAAGTATCCTTGGGTGAGGATTAAAAAAAAAGGATATAATCCATTTCAATAAAAATTACTATCCATCATTAACATTGTTGGCTGTACTGCCCAAACTCCTATACCTACTATCTTTGTAATATACCTTTTCTAGTTTTTCTCTCATAGAATTCTGTTAACTCTTACATCAGACATTGGTCTCTATAGAAGACTTAAGTTTACAACTGCAATCTATATAAACATTTTAAAATGTACCAATGAGAAAATTATGTAATTACAAAATCTTCGCTTGTGCACTTGAATTCATAAAATGACATACTGCCCACCCAAAACCTCATTCTTCCAAAAATAAAATATAAAATACTCTATATACTTTAAAAAAGGATATGTAAAATATCATTAAAGGATCATGTTTGATAAGTAAATAATGACACTAGCTTAAATTTAGCAAATGCTTACTCTATTTACACTTTTCTAAAATGAAAAAATAAATCAACATTTATTTCAGTAATTTTTAATGGAAAACCTCCTTAAATATAATCATAACAAAATTAAATGTTTAAAATATTGCTTAATATAACTATTCTGTCTTCAACAATGAAAAAATTAAAGGGACAATTTGTTTCTACTGTGTTAAAAATCTAATCTTGTCAAGAGAATGTATAACTAAGTGTTATCAGAGTAAAGAAAAGATTATAAAAAGCTTACTCTTTGCTGATATATCATTACCTGCCTGAGATTACTTCAGGTGCTGCATAATTTGGAGATCCACAACTAGTTCGCAGAAATTCACCATCTGACATCATATTAGATAATCCTGAAAGTAAGAGTAATGTTTACCTGGTGCTAGATATTTCTAAAAGTAGAGAAAGGTGCATGAGGAAAATGTCAAGTCTTTAATGTTCATACATCATATTTTTCAAGTTATTATAAAAAGGAGTGGAAAGCATTTGTTAGACTAGAAGGAGCCCATTTCAGAGTGCTATTACACTATGACAAAAAAAGCTAAAACATATCACATGTGTGATTGGAATGAAATTCCTTTTGTAAATACTGATTCACTTCACAAATATGAGGTTATTCTAAAACTATATGAACTTTCCCAAACATAAAACTACCATAATATTGTTTACCCACTTCTACAGTTGAAAGAATAAAATAGAGACTATACTTTCAAAAGCCTTTTTAAAAAAATCTCTAGGTAGAAATCAGACAGGCTCCAGTTTAATAAAGATTATGTTCCAAAAGTTTTTAGTCTGGAAAGCTTTAAATTAAAAATAGAAAATATAATCAATTGAACCAAACATCTAGTTGAACTATAGTACTAAATGAATTCTGTGATTTAGAGAAGGAAGGGAAATAGTGAGACAAGTTTCCTGGTTTTTAGATTAAAGACAAGCTACTGACAAAATTTTTAAAACAAGCAGTGCTGACCTCTGGCACCATGCCATCTCTCTTTCTATAATCTCTTACTTCCGAATCCTTTTCCCAAAACATCCTGCACTTTAGCCTTTCCTTGCTCCTGACAAAAACTCCTCCTGCTTTGTCAAGTGGGAGATGTTACCGAGGCCCACGGGCACCGCCCTCTTGATTCACAGGACTATAAAGCTCCAGAACTGCATGCAAACTTCCATGTGCCTCCGGGTAAGTGCATTCATCAAAGTGTCCCTATTTTCAAAGGAGCTGTGATTCCCCCTACACACACACACACACACACACACACACACACACACATATATACACACACACATACACACACACATACACACACACACACATAAAAATACTTCAGGTTCCTTAGGAAGAAATGCAGATTGAATGGGTTTATCTTGATCCTACCCCTCTAACGAATCTAAAAGTAGTTGCTGTGCCCAGATACCAGGGGGGTAGAGGAGGAGGGAATGGAGGGATAAGGACACATAGGTAATACCTTAATCAATAAAGAAAAAAATTTTAATAAAATAAATAATTAAAAAAATTTAAAAGTATATGCTGCATTTTTTACATTTATTTATTTATTTTTAGTTATTGAATTTATTGGGGGTGACACTGGTTAATAAAATTATATAGGTTTTAGGTATACAATTCTATAAGTCATCGGTATATTGTATTGTGTGTTCACCACTCCAAGTCAAATATCCTTCTTTCACTATTTCTCCCCTCTTTACACTCTTCTACCTCCCCCACTCCTCTTTCCTTCTGGTAATCACCATATTGTTGTCTGTGTCTATGAGAATATGTTGTTTATTTTTCTGCATTTTTAAAAAGCATCTAGAATAATAAAAGTGTAATATACTAATTAGACCAGAACAGCCAAACGACCTTTCAGACATCATTCCAGACCATCTTCTGGACAAAGCCACAGAGGTAGGGGCAGAGGCAGAGGTAGTTAGGGGGCAATCAGGCAGGCAGGAGAGCAGTTAGGGGCAATCAGGCAGGCAGGCAGAGTGGTTAGGGGCAATCAGGCAATCAGGCTGGCAGGCAGAGTGGTTAGGGTCAATCAGGCAGGCAGGAAAGTAGTTAAGGGTGATCAGGCAGTCAGGCGAGCAGTTAGGGGTGATCAGGCAGAGTGGTTAGGGGCAATCAGGCAGGCAGGCGAGTGGTTAGGGGCAATCAGGCAGGCAGGCGAGTGGTTAGGGGCAATCAGGCAGGCAGGCGAGTAGTTAGGGGCAATCAGGCAGGCAGGCAGAGTGGTTAGAGGCAAGCAGGCAGGCAGGCAAGCAGTTAAGGGCAATCAGGCAGGCAAATGAGTGGTTAGGGGTGATCAGGCAGGCAGGCGAGCAGTTAAGGGCGATCAGGCAGGCAGGTGAGTGGTTAGGGATGATCAGGCAGGCAGGCAAGCAGTTAGGGGGGCTCAGGCAGGCAGGCGAGCAGTTAGGGGGAATCAGGCAGGCAGGCAGGCAAGCGGGTAGGAGCCAGCGGTCCAGGATTGTGAGAGGGATGTCCAACTGCCAATTTAGGCACTGGCTCGATCCCGCAGCAATCCCTGTGGGATTGAACCTAAATTGGCAGTCTGACATCCCCCGAGGAGTCCCAGATTTCGAGAGGGTGCAGGCCGGGTTAAGCCCCTGCCCCCTTGCACGAGTTTTGTGCACCGGGCCTCTAGTGTTTAAATAAACAGACCAAGCAAGCTACTGTGGAGGCTGTACAACTAATCCCTTTTCACAGCACAGGGCTTTACAACATTCAAATTGAAAGCTCCTAGTTCTTTAAGAATTGTTACTGACATTTCTGAACAACCCTGGAGTCACATACCAAAATCAGCTATCTTGGCATTCATGTGTGCATCCAACAGCACATTCTCTGGTTTCAGGTCTCGGTGCACAACCATATGCCTATGACAGTAATCCACCGCAGACAGGATCTGCTGAAAGAGCCGTCTGGCTTCCATCTCTTCAACCTATCAATGTTAAAGAAGCTGCACTAAAAATATTCGGGACATCTACATAGCAAGAGTTTCAGTTTCATACTCAGCCTAAATATAACTGAGGTATGCTCATTATTAGGTTCTGCTAGAATATTCAACAAATCGGACAAAGAAACCAAAAACTTGCATTTATGCCCAACATGTCAATCAACAGGTTTTTCTTTGCTGCTAGGCAATAATATTTCATTTTCAAATAATACTACTAAATGTGCACAAGTTCTGGGGAGTCAGCAAGTAAAACAATCTAAAACCGAACTTATGTGAAAGTGCTAAGGAAGAAAATTACTGACGCTTCAACATGACATATGGAAGAGATTTTTCATTTTGAAAAGCATAGGCATCATATTGGCAATTAAATGGTACTTATTTCCTAAAACCAGTATTTCAAAAGGTGTACTTTTTAAGAAAGAAGATTATGTCTAATAGTCTCTATGTTTAGTTGAGCATTATTACAGAAGCAACCCAACTTTAAAAAATATCTTTGTGGTTTCCTATTTCCCACTATATCCCTCTTTTCTAACTTAGGAATTTATTGTACTGCATAGTGTTACTCACCCGTCCATGTTTACAGATGTAGTCAAATAATTCACCACCAGACACATATTCCATTACCATAAAAAAATCTGTTGGAGTGCTGATCACCTGGTATCTTTTTGTAAATAAAAAAAAAGTTAAATAAAAATATTACTTTAACCAAAATCAATCTGTACATCTATTCTTGCTACAATTTTATATTCCAATGTTTTACAATATTTTAAGATGGCAACAGGTTTATAATGTTATCAAAATAATCAGAGAACTATAAACATAGAGCTTAACAAAATTCAACTAACTTTCAAGGCTTATAAACTTACCTCCAGTCCTCCCTTTCATGTTTACAAAATCTTTAAAATCCTTCAATATGCAACAGTTGAGTTAAGCATTAATTTTTCCACTTAAACAAAAACATGTTTACAGTCTATGGAGATCAAGTATCATAAGTAAAAAGTATTCTTGGAAAGGTTAAATGACACCACAGGAATAAAATTAACAAAATCCAGAAAATGGACAAGTGACCCTTTATTCAACATTAAAAGAGAAAGGTAAAGTTATAGATTAAAAATAACTCAAGAGACATATTGACCAATTACACTGTATACACTTCTTTTGATTCTGATTCAAACAAACCAACTTTAAAAGTCATTTATGAAACCATCAATAAAGTCTGAACACTAGCTGGATGGCTGATTTGTAGTTATTATAATAAACTGTATTTAAGTTATAAAAGTAAAAAAAGGCTTTATTTCCCAGAATAAAGAATTTGAAGGTTAAGAACATAATATTTGGGATTTGCTCAAAATAATTTAGGGTGGGAGAAGTGGGGAGAAGCGGATAAAACACTACACTGACAACTGTTGAAGCTGAATAAGAGATACATGAGGCTTTAACACTTTGTATACATTTAAAATTTTCCATAATAAACATTTAAATAGATGTATGTATTTATGCATGAAATTTTATTATTTATTTATTTATTTATTGGCACTCAAAGCTCAGCACATTTAAAAAAAATAATAAAAACCTTAGCTCTATTTGACAAAATAAGATTTTTCCTGAAAACTACAACTTCCCCCCACCCCACGCACGATTTTACAAAATGAAAACAAGTAAAATATAACATTGACGTTTTAACTGACGGTTACATTTAACACCTATAAAGAAACAATTGTTCTGCTTTTTAAAGAGGTTTGCTTTGTTTTTGAAGGATTATCTACAATCTGGTTAATCGTGAGCAACATCTAATTTACACTGAGTTACTATTTAAGGCTACTAAGTATAGATGTATAGTTTTTGCAAGGCTTAAAGGCACCCAGTGGAAAGCACAAATAGGAGCTGAAAAGAGGCCCAGATGCCACCCTTTAAGCAGGATACCTTGACATGGGATATGGCAGAAGCAGGGGAACCTTCTGGTAATTAGTCCACCCGGATGGAGCACCTTTTATTAAAGTGGTTCTGGTTACTATTCCCTGTTAAAGAGGAAGGGGAAATGGCCAGGAAATTGATGATCTAACTGCACACTATACATTTTAAAAGAGGACACTTGGAAAAAGTAAAATATTAAAGCTATAGTATTGAAAATGACAGGTTTTCACAATAAATCTTTCATCTTTGGGATAAGAAATTACAAAGTATCCCGCTTTATATAAAATAAACTAGTATGACTGCAATGATGTTGAGACTATTTCAAATGAGCTATGGAAAGGAAATTTTACCGAGAATTCTCAAAGCCATCCTATACCAGTAAAAGCCAACTTATGAGAGGCATCCTAGCAAGCACCAAACTCTAACTGAATAAAACCAATAGTATAGAGCAGGAGCACCTGCTATGTCACTTTGCTGTAGGCTAATCTGATTTATTAACAGAATTCTCAATCACTGTTCTGCTCTGTACATCTTTGGGGCATAAAAGAAAAGAAGGCATACAACTCTAATAAATTTAACTGCTAATTCCTCCAAGTATATCACAAGATCTTTAATAGCTACTTTTGGATTTTACTACTTCATGAAACTTCTAACTCTACAGCAGCCACTATCCACACCAAAGGCCAATCTGGAGCAACAGAAACCACAGCTATCATTACTGAGCACTTACTGTGTGTGCCAGACTAATTGCCACACAATGTTTACTGAGTACCTTCCATAGGTTGAATAAAATAAAGACTAAAAGAAGCAGACAGGCAAAAGCATCTCTAATAAATTAGAAAGTACTGATCTTTTGACCAGTTAAAATAAAGTTTCTCTAAGAACTATGGAGGAAAGAAAAACACGGACAAAAATTAATCCAACAAATTCTAGTTCACGGAAAAGTTTGAAGTTTTGCTTTCAATCCTGTTTACTCCTCTGAATTTTCTCCAGGTGATTATTCCCCCCGCCCCCAAATTGAGTTAATGGGGAAAGCATGGAATAAATATCCTTCATTCTTGGTATTTAGTTTTCAAACTTTCTCCCCAATTCTAGAGGCCCATTCTGTAACAAGGAAACTATTCTTGGCAGCTAGTTCAAAACTCCACAAAACAAACAAAACTAATAGGATCAGGTCCCTCTCCTTGTTTACATCACTAACATTATTGGAGGTTAAGTTAATAACTTGTTCTGTAGCAAGAATACATGAGAGTGCTTTTTTCTTTTTTAATTCAGATCCATAATGAAGAGGCAGTGTAGCTGAATGGATTAATAAGCTCAAGGCAGGAAGCCAGAAGCTTTAAACTTCAAATTCACCTCTGCCAACCCTGAGAACATTCTATAACTCCTGCAACAAAACAAAATACCCAACAATTAAATAACTCTAAACCAGAATGAGATAGTCAAACCAATATTAAACACTTACAAACAATTACAGAAACTGAGGTAAGAAAACACTGGTAAATATGACAGCAAAAATAAATCCTCAGGATCACTGCAACTGCTTACTGACAAAATTCGATTTTATCAGTACAGAAACTAGGACTCATACCCTAAAGAGGGCAAAATTTCCTGGGGGTCTTTTGGGGTTGTTGGTATTCTAAGTCACACGGTCAAGAAACAAGACAAATACAGAGATTGCTTTCCCTTCTCCACTCTCTGGCATGTGATACTTTTGGTCTGGCTTCCTAGCTCTTTCCTCTAATAGAAAGTAGCTACTCAGCAAGGAAGAACGAAGAGCTATCAGTAACTAGAATAAAGTCATTATTAACATGGAGTCAAAAGTACATATGAACTATTTCAGTTAGCTGAAAACTACTCAGAATCATGAAAGAGAACTGGAATCAGCTCATAGGTTGCCAACTCCTGCTTTGGGCCAGTGCACATTAAACACTAGGCATTATACCATTTAGTCCTCAAATAACACCATGAGGCATCCCATTTTTAAATTAAGGAAACAAACAGTGGGAGAGGTGAGTCACTGGGCTCACAGGTTATATTTTAACTCTTAGGATAATCTTTAAAATCCTGTATATACATATTCTGGATCACCTAGAATATAGGTCCCGGAGGACAACCTTATAATCAAGTACTGCCATGCAATTTCAGTGGCCTCATTTCTTGTTTATATTTATGATCGAGTGAACTCCAAGTGAAGACCAAATGACACCAAAGTGGTTGGGAACTTAGTCAACACAGGTTACCCAATGGCACACCAAACCCAAGAAAAGCCTTCTCTGAACAGTCAGCAGCATGCTCATGCTGTTGATGAGATGCACTGTATGGCCCCCATCATTGAATATAGCTCGTGATAATAAAGACTAAGTGCATGTTCCAAATCCCAGCAATAAAAGGGTCAGCCACTGATTTAGGATTTCAAGAATGCTACTGGTTAGCTTCCTATTGTTTCCATACTTCAAACCTATTGGCTGAAAATAACAAAAATGGATTTTCTTATAATTTTGTAGGTTAGAAGCCTGACATGTGTCTCACTGGACTAAAATCAAGGTGTCAGGAGAGCTGCATGCATTGCCTTCTGAAGGCTCTAGGGAGAAATCCATTACTTTGTATTTTCCAACTTTTAGAGATCGCCTGCATTCCTTATCTCATGGCCCCTTTCCTCTATCTTCAAAGCCAAAAACAGCCAGTAAGTCCTTCTCACAGCTTATTCCTCTGACCTTATTTCCATCCTAAAATCTCTCTCACTCTTTTGATGCCCTCTCCTAATTTTTATTAAAATATATTTTTATT
>NW_006294339.1:4643784-4649750 GCF_000327345.1 Myotis davidii | reverse complement strand
ATTTTCTTTTTAAAATATATTTTATTGAGTTTTTACAGAGAGGAAAGGAGAGAGATAGAGAGTTAGAAATATCGATGAGAGAGAATCATTGACCAGCTGCCTCCTGCACACTTCACATTGGTTCACATTGGGGATCGAGCCCACAACCTGGGCATGTGTCCTGACCAGGAATCAAACTGTGACCTCCTGGTTCATAGGTTAGCTCTCAGTCACCGAGCCACACTGGCCAGGCTCCCTCTTCTACTTTTAAGAACCACTGTGATTACATTGGGCCCATCTAGATAAGCCAGGAAAATCTCCTTATTTTAAGGTCAGCTGACTGGCAACCTTTTATCTATGGACAAGTTGCTGATACTCTTTAGATGTGCAATATCCTTATCTATAAAATGAAGATAGTAATACCTTCCTTATAGGCTTAACTTGAAGATGAAGTGAAATTATATATGTAAATTGCTCAATATAAATTATTCTTACTCAATAAGTGTAATACTTATTTTATAAAACTCCCACCAAGCTTTGAGATGAAAAACAAAGACAATTTTCAGTGTTTAACATATCACATTTTCTCAGTAAATATGAAACTACAACTTCAGGTGATTTAAAGGAATATTTAATGTCTAAATTTTTTATGGGTCTAGTTGATTTTCAATTATTTATATTTCAATTTAATTAGTTAGCTTATTTATTCATCTCTAATATATAATTATCTTTTAAGTTTGTAACGTGTCTTATCCCCCAAAAATTCACATGCTTCTCTGAAGAGCTTTACTATCAGTAATTAAAATAATATTGTAGTTTTGCAAATAATACACTATGGTAGATAACCTTTAACAGTTACTTTCTACCTTTTCCAAAAAGAAAATACCCAGATACATTCATGAAAATTAAGTAGTAAAAACTACAAAATGAATCTAGGAATATCAAAGTCCTAAAAGAATTTCAAAATGAATACTAGAAATGAGTCAACTTCCAAGGCTACACTCAAATCTTGAAAACAGTACCAATTTTGAAACAATAACTTCTAATTCTAAACCAAAAGTATGCAAAAAAAAAAAATTAATGGAGCTTAAATAAATACTTGCTCAATATAAATATGAAAAGAAGTGTTTTATGAAAGATTAATTAAAGACAAGTATTTATAAATTCATAAATAGTATCTCAAGACAGTTTCTCTTTTGTTTTATTGGGTACAAAAATACTTACAGTTTAAAAAATACTTACAGTTTAATAATATGAGGATGACGAAAGAGTTTTAGATTTTGAATTTCCCGCTTTATTTTTCCAACAACATCTAAACTGCGAATCTTCTGTCTATTTAGAATTTTAACTGCCACTTTATGACCTGTCAACTGATGTTCTCCAACTACAAATGAAGAAAAAAAACTGCTGATCATACAGTCATACTTCCACTGCAACCCCAAGTTTTACTCATATATACCACTTTTACATCATGTATGTCATCGAACGGATGTTCTCCCTTTTCACTTCCATCCCTTCTACTAGACATGCACTCCTTGAGGACAGAAACTGTACCTGAGTCTCAGCACCTACCACAGAGATGTTCACCAAATATTTATGGAAAGGATTACTGAATTCTATCTTCCTACATAAAAGTGTAATCACATTTGGAACACCCTGAATAGAATAGAATTCACTATGTTTTGTTAATCACTTTTTTCTCTTCTGGTTGCCAGCCATTGTATTATAGAAGAGTATGTGATTGCTATAAAATGAAATAACTAGCTTCATTACTGTTCCCTCAGAAAATTCACATGTAGCCCCTTTTTTGGCCTGTTTTCCATAAAGCCTTTCCCTATTGGAAGAAATCCAACATCCCCCTCCCCCCCCTTTTTGATGGAAGCTCTACTTCTTTCAAATCCTCATGGTATGTTCATAAATATCATGTGTCCTTTATCATTTTTAGGCTATTATAAATATTTCTGGTCACACACAGCCGATATGCCAGAAACCAAGTAGTTGGGTAACATTCGCTCTGACATATTTCTTGGAGTCAAGTTTCAAATAATTATGACAAATATGTAAATAATGATATGTGACAATGACATTTATTGTTTATTATGTACTAAATGTTATTTTAAGTGCTAAATGCCCTACTCACTCAATATACTATTATCCTCCATTAAAAGGGTGAGAAACCTGAAACAAAGAGAAGTTAAATAGATAACTTTTCCAAGGTGACATAGTAAACATGTGATCATAGTAAACACAGTGGTAGCAAACATGTGATCTCAAACTGACTTCAGTTCAGAGGCAGGATGTTTCACCATAACATAATAATGCCCCCATCAGAGCAATTCAAGTATGTAAGGGCTTAACCTAGGAAGGAGGTTAACCTTCTTGTCACACTGGAGATTATTTTGATGTGTACAACTTTTCAAGCAAAAAATTATTGTCTCAAAATCATTAATGAAGACTGAAAGTTACTTTACCTGCATATAAAACAAACAAATTGGGAAAAATCAAGTTCAAGCAACCTAACTTACTAGCATTACAAAATATGTTCCAGGACTCCAGGAAAACATTGTCAATTTCAGGGACTTTCTACTCTACTCAACTAAGATAACCTAAACTAGAGGCCCAGTGCATGGATTCGTGCACCAGTGGAGTCCCTCGGCCTGGCCTGTGGGGATAGGGCCAAAACCAGCTCTTCAACATCCCCCGAGGGGTCTCAGATTGTGAGAGAGCAGTACTTGGATGATGCACCCCAGAATTGAGCTCCCTCCTCTCTAGTTCCAGGTGCATCACTCAAGAACCACAGTTGCCAAGTCACTGCATCTCGACAGCTCCTGTGTTGACCGTCTGCCCTCTGGTGGTCAGTGCATGTCATAGCTACCGGTCGGAACATCTGCCCCCTGGTGTTCATTGCACGTCATAGCTACCAGTCGGATGGTCAGACGGTCACTTAGGCTTTTATATTCATAGATGGTTTGTTGTTGCCTGGGTTGTTCATTCTTAACATTTGGTAACTTTATAATACCCAAACATTTGTCTGGGTGGCTTAACAAGTATGTCTCTTTCCTCAAATCTTTGATAGCATCAGTAAAAGTACAGTGCTGCAATCTCCTCATCTGTACAACAGAGAAGAAGAGTTTAATTATTCCATTCCCATCTGATAATTAAAATTACTATCTATTGAGAATATATGTGGTCTTTCCAGATCAAAGAAGTAAGACCAAGGACTCTAACAATCAAATGTATAGGTATTTTGTTTTTTTTAAGGTCATATGCTTAAACTGAAAAACAAGGAAACCAAAAAGTGAATGACTACACTCAGAAAATAATAAAATAATAAAGACTTACTTTGTCAACAAATTTGATAAAGTTGCAGGACACAGAGTCAATATTCAAAAATCAGTTGCATTTCTAAATGCTAACAATAAACTATCAGAAGGAGAAATTAAGAAAAAATCCCATTCACCACTGCATCAAAAAAAAAACAAAAAAACTTAGGAATAAATTTAACCAAGGAGGAGAAAGAGCTATACACTGAAAGCTATAAAACACTGGTAAAAAATGAAAACGACAAATAAATGGAAAGATGTTCCATGTCCATGGATTGAAAAATTAATATATTGAAAATTTCCATACTACCCAATGGAACCTGCAGATTTAATGCAATCCATTTTCACAGAAATAGAAAAAAAAAAAAACCCTGAAATTCGTATGGAACCACAAAAGACCCTGAATAGTCAAAGCAACCTTGAGAAAGAAGAACAAAGTTGGAGGAATTTTACTTCCTGATTTCAAACAATATTACAAATATAGTAATCAAAATAGTATGGTATTGCATAAAAATAGCCACATAAATCAATGAAATAGAAACCCCAGAAGTAAACCATGCATATATAGTATTTAATTTATGACGAAGGAGTAAAAATTATACCATGGGGAAAGGAGTCTCTTCAACACATTGTGCTGCAAAAACTGGACAGCTACACACAAAAGAATGAAAGTGGACCCTCATCAAACACATTACACAAAAACCAATTCAAAATGGATTAAAAACTTAAATTTAAGACCCAGAACTTTAAAAGGTCTAGAAGAAAATAGAGGGGGGGTAAACCTCTTGACATTAGTCTTAGCAATGTGTTTTGTTTTTTTTTTAGTTTGATAACAAAAGCAAAGGCAACGAAAGCAAAAATAAACAAGTGGGACTAAATTAAAGAACCACACAGCAAATCAAGCCGTTAACACAATAAAAAGGCAACCCACCTAATGAATGTGAAAAAGTATCTGCAAATCACATACTGATAAGGGGCTACAAATTCACACAAGTCAATAGCAAAAAATACAAATTCCATTAAAAACTGGGCAAAGGAACTGAATAAACTTTTTTCCTTACAAGACATACAAATGGTCAACATATACATGGAAAGGTGCTCAACATCACTAACCATTAGGGAAATGCAAATAAAAACCACAGTGATATTACCTCAGACCTGTTGAAATGGCTATCATCAAAAAGACAAGTGTTTAAAGGATGTGACAAAAAGGTAATCCTCATACACTATTGGTGGGGGTGTAAACTGGTACAGCCACAGTGTAAAAACAGAATGGAAGTTCCACAAAATATTAAAAACAGATGTAACTAACATATGATCCAACAATCCTACTTCTGGGTGGCTATTGAAAAGAAATGAAAACAGGATATAAAAAAATAATCTGCACTCCCATATTCACTGCAGCATTATTCACAATGTCCAAGATATGGGAACTATCCAAGTGTCCTGTCCATCAGTGAATAAATGAATAAAAATGATGAGGTATTACATATACAATGGACTATTATTTAGTCATAAGGAAGAAGGAAATCCTGTTTGCAACAATATGGATGGACCTTGAGGGCATTATACTAAGTGAAATAAGCCAGACAGAGAAAGACAAATACCACATGTTATCACTTATATGTGAAATCTAAAGAAAAAAAACTCGAACTCATAGAAAGAGTAAAAAAGTGGTTGCCAGGGGCTCTGGGGTGGGGAAAATAGGGGAAAATTTGTGAGAAGACAAAAACTTTCAGCTATAAGATAAATAAGATCTGTAGATCTAATGTAAAACATGGTGAATATAGTTGATAACCTGTATTATATAATTAAAATTTGCTAAGAGAGAACTAAAATGTTCTCACAAAAATATGTATATAAATATGTGAGGTGATGCGTGTGTTATTTAACTAGTTGGAAGGATCCTTTCACAATGTATACATATATCAACTAATCATAATGTATCTTTTAAATATTTTATAATTTTATCAATGATACTTCAATAAACCTAAAATTTAATTAAATTTAAATTTTTTAAGGTATTACTTTGTCTATGGCACTTGAGGAAATAAGTGACTCACTTGCCTTTATACCTAAAGAAATTTTTCCCCATGACACAATGTAAAAGAAGTAATATAACCCTGAAACAGTTGAAGTACACTGATAAGCTAACTAGATAGCTAACGTCAAATATCAAGTGGATTAAGACTATCACCTCATTTTGCTGAACTATACTAGCCTCTATTGCTTAATAACTTAAGTGAATTAGTACATAGTTATAATTACATCCAAAGAGTTGTCTCATCTCATAATCACATTCCACCTGACACCCAACGAATATTCCTAAAAATCTTGTAATACAGACATTTAAAACTAAGACTTTCTTCTATGAGTATTATAGCCACTAACTTTTCTAGGATATTAAATGAAATAAAAAGCTTGCATTTATCAAAGTTTTATTCCCATTTATTTATTCAATCTAAAAACATTTTACTGGGGAACTAAGATGGCGGCATAGGTTAACGCCGGAGTTTGCTGCCTCGAACAACCACTTCAAAAGTGAAACTAAAAGACGGAACAGACATCACCCAGAACCACAGGAACGCTGGCTGAGCAGAAGTCCTACAACTAGGAGGAAAGAGAACACATACCGACACTCAGAGGAGGCGCAGTGCTGACGTC
>NW_006294339.1:4623977-4642564 GCF_000327345.1 Myotis davidii | reverse complement strand
GAAAGTGGTGTGGGAGATGCGTGAAGAGACTGGACAAAAATCGTGCACCTATGGATGAGGATAGTGGGTGGGGAGTGAGGGCGTAGGGTGGGGCAGGAACTGGGAGGAGGGGAGTTATTGGGGGGGGGGAAGAGGAACAAATATAATAATCTGAACAATAAAGATTTAATTAAAAAAAAATAAAATAAAAACATTTTACTGAGTACCTGGAATGTGTTGATCAAAGTCATGAAAAGAGAGGTTTACTAGGCGTCTACTTGGTGTGTGTGTGTGTGTGTGTGTGTGTGTGTGTGTGTGTGTGTGTGTGTGGTGGGGGAAACTTAAGCAATACAGAAGCTAAAATAAGTTTTGTATGGTGTTATATCTGTCTGAAGACTATCAGGGATACCTTATTTGTAAAGGGAGCACACAGATAAGAACAAACATGAAAAAAAACCACCAAAATGGATCCTTCTTTTTTATAGCTGCACTAGAGGCCCACTGCATGAAATTCATGCACTCAGAGGTGGGGTGTTCCTCAGCCCAGCCTACGCCCTCTCACAGTCCGGGAGCCCTTGGAGGATGTCTGACTGCTGTGGAGGCCGGAGAGGCTCCCACCACTGCCACTGCACTTGCCAGCCATAAGCCGGCTTCTGGCTGAGCAGCGCTCCCCCTGTGGGAGCGCACTAACCACTGGATGCTCCTGTGTTGAGCATCCACCCCCTGGTGGTCAGTGCGCATTATAGCGACTCGTCGTTCCACCGTTTGGTCTACTTACATATTAGCCTTTTATTATACAGGATAGTATTCCATGGTGTAAATGTACCACAGCTTTTTTATCCATTCATCTATACTAATGGCCACTTGGGCTGGCTGTTCCCAAAACTTAGCTATTGTAAATAATAAAAGTATTTATACTGTAAGTAAAGACTGTACTTCTCTTCCTAACATCTCTTGTATGAACATCACGGTGCATATATTCTAACTGGTGGTTCAGGCTTCTTAGGATATACCCTCTGAGATAACATAAAGGGACTGGAGATTACTGTGCTAAGCGAAATAAGCCAATCAGAGAAAGACAAATACTATATGATCTCATTTATATGTGGTATCTAATGAACAAAATAACCTGACAAACAAAATCGATCCAGAGACATGGAAGCATGCAACAAACTAACAAATCTCAGAGGGAAGGATGGGGTGGGGGAAGCAGGAAAAGATGAACCAAAAAACTTATATGCATATATGCATAACTGTGGACACAGACAATAGTGTGGTGAAGGCCTCGGGAGGAGTGAGGAGAAGGGAGTCAATGGGGGGAGGGACATCTATAATACTTTTAACAACAACAACAATAATTTTTTTTAAAAGATACACCAAGATGGACAAATTTTTCCATAATTTATCATGCATGTAAGTTAATATTCACATTGATACCTAGTCTGACAGGAACACTAAGGAACATTCATCCACAGAATAACTATTGCATGAATGCCTACTATGGTAAGCACTACTAGGCAACTGGGATTAAGTGGTGAACAGAGCAGTTCTGTTACACTGCTAGCTGTCCCAATATCTATTCCACCCTTCTTTTCAAGACACGAGACTCCCAAATCACACCTGAGCACACCAAACAGTTTTCCAGAGTAAAGACTGTATCCTAGCATCTCTTGTAACTAGATGTGGCCATGTGACTTTGTAAGCAGAAATGACCCTAACAGCTTCTTCTTCATCCATTCCTCCATTCTGAAGCCTAGAATTCCAGTCACCATCTTATACCTAAAAGACAGGATTAAGAATGTGGGAACAACAGGAGAAAGAAGCCCGTGCTTCTGACGCCATCAAGCATGACAACAGTCTGAACAACCTGCTCAGCCTGCTACAAGATCACAAAATACTATTTTGCTTAAGCCAGTTTTATTTAGAAAATTCCTGTCTTTCACAGCTAAATTTAAATACACAATTCACAATACTTTAAATCGCAAAAGGCTTGAACTTACTTCTTAAAATTTCCCATTTTGCTGAACCATCCATGCATTAATGAAAATAAATTATACAATTTCTTGGCTTAAATAATTCTACAAACTTAGCACCACTAGTTGTTCATCTTGTTTTTCCTAAATTATAGGCAAATTATAAACAATACTCTAAACCTATGGACTTTTAGAGTGGGGGAAATATCCCTACTTAATCTATGCCTTTTTAGAGTTTTACATTTGATAAGGTAAAGAGCTGTCATACTGAAGAAAGAATGAAACTGATTTATATTGTTCTAGAGGCAGAACTGGGAATAACAGATACTCAACAGAGTCATCTGCCCTATGAAGCCTCTACTCACCTCCTTTTCCACCACTTCAGCCGATACTGAAAATGTCCTTTCTAATGTTACTACTGTACCTTCAGTATAGTTTTCTCACAGGATGTGTAACACCAGTATTTACTTGATTCTCAGTTCATCTCTCAATACTAGGTAGAGGGCTGAAGATCAGGTTCCTTGTAGTCTTTGTCTATTGGCAATAAATAGTAAACCAGGAAAATGGGGCACAGAGAGGTTAAGAACTTGCTCAAATCATTCAGCTATGAAGTGGCTGGGCTAGGATTTAAACCCAGCAGCAAGCACCATCCAATATTTAAACAGAAGCTCAGCCATTTGTCAGGATTACCATAAGATAAATTCCTGTATTAAGTAACAGGTGGGAATAGATCAAGCCTAATTCCCCTTCCAACTCTTAAGATTTTTCTAGTTACATCCCCCAGGATCATTCCACACTGACAGGTATAAGTCTTTTAAGCAACTCTAGCCTCTGGATGATTTTAGTGGCCATTTTTCTGGATGCTTTCCAGCTCTGACACATTATCTTGATGAACAAGAAGCAGTACTTCATATAGCTGCTTTATGTAGTTCTACATACATACAGAACACTTCTCTTTCCATACACTATTCCTTATTAATTAACCAAAATACTTCCTCATTCAATTTTAATGTCATATAGTTTAAATTATTATCTCTATATATAAAAGTCTAAGCAACCAAACAACCAGTCAACAGGTCACTATGATGCGCAATGACCACCAGGAGACAGACACTCAATGCACAGGATCGAGCTTCCTCCTCTCTGGAACTGGCCTGTGGGGATCAAGCCAAAACTGGCTATCTGACATCCCCCAAGAGGTCCTGGATTGCGAGGGCAAAGGCCAGGCGGAGGGACCCCACTGGTGCACGGACTCGTGCCTCTAGTCTATATATATAAAAGGCTAATATGCTAAGTGTCTGTCCAACTGGTAGCTATGACACACACTGACCACCAGGGAGCAGATGTTCAACGCAGGAGCTGCTAAGCTGCAGTGTGGCAGCGGCAGTTCTCAGGTGTTGCACCCTGGAACCATAGAGGAGGGAGCCCAATTCCTCTACGGGCCACACGATTCCACCTTCAGCCGTGGGTTATGTTTCTGCTGGGGCACTGTCTGCCCTGAATCTGGTTTACTGCACATTTTCATTTGCATTCCACACCCTGTATGAAAGCAACTTTGCAGAGTACCCTCTAGCACTCCAGGACCCTTCTGGGGATGTCGGGGAGTCGGTTTTGGCCCAATCCCCAGACTGATGGATGGTACCATCCCAGGTGCAGCGGCTGGGGAGGGACTGCCGGAGGTTGGCTCCAGGGCATGTCTGGCCCGTCTTGCCCAGTCCCGCCCTGCTGGCCACCTTCTAATTAATTTCCTTTCAATGTGCACAAATCTGTGCACTGGGTCACTAGTAGTAAAATAAAGAAAAGGAACAATTAAAAATAAAGTATTGATTACTTTAGGACTGAATTATAAGATGTTTATCTTCTAAGTTCAAAGAGTTGTCAAAATGTCCTTCTGCTATCAAGGTTACAGATGTACTGTATAATAATTTGAACTATGTCAGGAAAGAGAAAGCTTCAGTCCACATGCACACACAAAAAAAATCTGCTTTTTTTCATATGCTCCACAGAACTAGTAGTTACATGTGGTATTTCTTATGCCTATACAAAAGTCCTTGACCTAGGTACAAAATGTGTTTGTAAGCAAACTTGTTGGCAGTTGAGGTTATCTCATTGGAATATGGCATTCATAGTGATATTCTACCAGGAAATTATTAGCATATGTAAGTAAAATCAAGTCTATCACCATATTAACAAACATAGCAGAAAGAAGTGTCTTAAAAACTTCAGGGTACATTTGGATAGTATGACTTAAAATTTAGGTTACAAAAATGTACACCAAATCCCTCAGGAGGCTCTCCAACTGAAAACATAGGAGAGACCACAAAGAGACGGGCATCATCCTTCAGTAGTTAAAGATTTATTCTGCAATCCAGATCTTTCTCAGAGACATGCACACACTTCAGTAACAAGCTCCAGGGTCATTTGTAGTGGGGGTTATTTAAGGATAGTTAATGATTCTTTCCTACAAATCCAGAAAGGACAACCAGCAGGTGTCTGTCTACGTGTACGCACACACGCTAAATATTTTGTATATGTTTTCATTTTAACCCTAAAACAACTCTGAGAGGAAATTTTATAGATGAGGAAACTGAGGCTTACAGAAATTAAAAATGACTAGTAAAGGATGAAATCAGTATTTAAATCCAAGTCTGATCTAAAGCCTAGTTTCTTGATGACTAAATGATACAGTATCCTATGATTTTCCAACAAAAGATTTAGCTTGTAACATCTAAAATAACACATATTATAAGTACTATGGAATCTAAATACCATATGTAATACTGATTTGGGGTTCGGGGAATGGACTCAGAATTCCGTGTTGAGATGCTAGAAGCACAGCTCTTCCAGTTACAGTGGTATTTTTTACTACCTCAGTTGAAAGGCTCCTGTTATGATTGGAACGATCTTACATTGAGACCTTAATACTGGTTTATGGAGTAGGAGGAGGGGAATGTTAGGAAGCAGAAATGAGTGAAGTGAGGAATGAGCCTGGATAAGTTTTAGGCCCTGAGGGGAGGCACATTTATCAATCCTCAGCTAACTCCATAATTGCATTGTGTTCTTCTGGCAGGAGACTGGTGATGGTAGGGTCAGAACAGGTGTGGGTCAGATGACTCATCTGATTCACAAGTGAAGGCTCTTGATCTAAATGAGAAAGGCTGACTGACACTGACAAGGCCCTGCTTGCTGACACATATATAAGTCAAAATTAACACAAGGCTCCTTTCTTCTTCACCCATGATCCAACAAAACTCAGTCTCATTGCTGTTCTCCAAATTTCCTTTTCCTGGAAGTCCTTTCAATTATAAATTTCTCTAAACAGGAAGCAAGACTTTATTCCTTTTGATGAAGTACTGATTAAACAAATACTACCAGAACTCTAGGAGGTAAATATTACACCCTAGTTCACAGATGAGGAAACTAGGAATTATTGAGCAATGACTGGCAAGATGATATATTTGCCTCCAAAGCCCAAGCTCAAAAGTCACACCACTTTACCTCCCAATAACCAGGCTCTCTTGATTATAACATACTAGAGGCCCGGTGTACAAAATTCATGCACGGGGAGGGGGGAGGCGGATTTTCTTAGCCCAGCCTGCACCCTCTCCAATCTGGGACCCCTTGGGGGATGTCCGACTGCCGGTTTAGGCCTAAACCGGCAGTTGGACATCCTTCTCACAATCCTGGACTGCTGGCTCCCAATCACTAACCTGACTGCCTGCCTGGTCTAACTGCCCCCCCATACCAGCCTGATCGCCCCTAACTGGCCCCCTGCCAGCCTGGTTGCCCCTAATTGTCCCCCGCTGCTGGCCAGGTTGCCAACTGCCCCCTCCCTGTCGGCCTGGTCACTCCTAACTGTGCCCTCTGCCAGCCTAGTCACCCCTTACTACCCCCCCTGCTGGACTGGTCACCCCCAACTGGCCCCCCTGCTGGCCTGGTCAGCCCTAACTGCTCCCCCCCACCGTGTCGGTCTGGTCACTCCTCACAGCCCTACTGCCGGCCTGGTCACACCACGCAGCCTGCTGTTCAGACGTTTGGTCATACCTCACTAACCCCCCTGCTGACCTGGTCATAGGTAGCCATCTTGTGAGGGTGTGAGGGTTAATTTGCATATTACCTCTTTATTATATAGGATTGGAAATGCATACTTGCATATTTATCCTTATACCTCTAGCACTTGAGTTGGGAAATTAGGGCATAGTGAAGAGATGGAGTCCATGAGTAATAGGCTAACTGTAAAGAATTTCTCTCAATCTAAGTCAATCAAGAATTCATAGGACAATCAACTTTTTACATAATCATAACATGGATCATTTACATGGAGTCAGGAAAAGTTTTCCATACAGAAGTCATTACTTAAAACTGCTAGTGAAAGCATTAGCATTGAGGCCAAAGATAAAAGATTTGAAAAAATGTTCACAGATATCCTCACTCCAGATGAAAGCAGAATCTGCCAGAAACACTCCCAAAGCATCTTAAACCATGCCCCTCTGATCTCTTTCCAACTCTGGTCCTTATGTGTCTATTTTCTTTCTGTGTTTATCTTATTCTACATGCTTTGTGTCCATCCTCAAACTTCTTTCTTTTCCTATCTTCAAGCATCTCCCTTTTCATCCCATTAATCGTCCTTATTAAATATATTTACTGAATATAATTTTATGTTCCATATAACTTCTCTCTAAAGAACAACTGTGAAATCACTTTAAAACAAAATGAGAAAGTTTCTTATTTAGGCCTTTATGTTTTCATTTTAGTTACCCTAGAGATTACAACATGCATCCCAGACTTATTAGAATCTAATATAAATTATTATTTTTTATAATTTCCTAGACATTACAAGGATGCTAACACTCTTTAACTCTACTTTTCCTCTCCCACTTTTTCTGTTGTATTTTATTTCTACATGTATTTTAAGTACTTTATTATTTTTGTTGTTGTTAGATAGAAAGGGAGAGAAACATCGAAGTGAGAGAGAAGCATCAATAGGCTGCCTCCCTTATGCACCCTGACCTGGGTGGGAAAGAACTTGCAAACTGGGTATGTGACCTGACTGGGAATTGAACCGGCCACCTTTTAGTGTACAGGATGATGCCCCAACTAGCTGAGCCTCTCCAGCCAGGGCTACATATATTTTAAATCTCATAAGACTATTATTTTGTATAATTAATATCTTTCTGCCTGAAGAATTCCCTTGGATGTTCCCTTTACTTTAAGTCTGCTGGTGATGGTAAGTTCTCTCAATATACTAGTACTAGAGGCCCAGTGCACAAAATTCATGCACTGGTAGGGTCTCTAATGGCTGACGACTGCCGGCCGGGTACTCCCTCCCTTTCCCGGCCACCTGCCCCCACACCCCCGCTGCTGCCTCTGGTCACCGCCTGTGGGGCCCGATCACCCCACCTATCGCCCCGCCACCTCCTGGCTCCCAGGTGCTAAGGGAGCAGGGTGGCTGCCCCACCACCCGCTGCAGCTGCTTGTCACCCTGCAATCGGATTGGTGGGGCATTGGGACCCTGCCCAGCTCCCTCAGCGCCTGGGAGCCTGGTGGCGGTGGGGCCATCAGCCCCCACCCGGTGACCAGTGGCTCACACCTGCCTTGGCCTGGTGCCGCCTACTCGCCTGCTCCACTATCCCACCTCGGTCCTGCTCTCATCAGGGTCTGCAGTGTCTTCACTGCTGCCTGCTGCCAGTGCTGCGTGGGCAATGCCTCCCATGTTCTGTGCTGTCCCCTGGTGGTTAGCGCACATCATAGCAAGCAGTCGAACTCCCAGCAGAACTCCCAGTAGAGGGGACAATTTGCATATTAGGCTTTTATTATATAGGATGCTTAACTGAAAATGTATTTGCCTTCATTTTTAAAGTATATTTTTGTTGGGTACTTTAGTTTGGCTCAGTTTGACTCAGTGGATAGAGCATCGGCCTAGGGACCCAAAAGTCCCAGGTTCGAATCCGATCAAGGGCACATATCTTGACTGCAGGCTCCTCCGGCCCGGGGCCCTGGTCAGAGCTCATGCAGGAGGCAACCAACTGATGTGTTTCTCTGACATAGATGTTTCTCTCTGTCTTTCCCTCTCTCTTTCACTCTCCCTAAAAATCAATGGAAAAATATCCTCAAGTGAGGATTAACAAAAAAATAAAAATAAAAGTGAAGATAACATTACATTGTTCCCTCACTTTCTGTTCTTGTGCAGAAAGTCAGCTTATTGTTGTTCCTTTGAAGACAATATAATATACATCTTTCATGCTCTGGCTGCCATAAGATTTTCTTTTAACAATTTCTCCCATACCTGCAGAGACAGATGCAATCCACTCCAGTATCGGAAAGCCTCAAGCAAAAAAACTGGTTTTGAGCAGTTTTCCACTGATGTACCTAGAAATGGGTTTCTTATATTTATTCTGCTTGGAATTCATAGAGCTTCAGAATCTGTGGCTTGATTTGTTTAATTAGTTTTGGAAAATATTCTGCTTTTATCTCTTCAAATATTGCTTCTGTCCCAGTCTCTCCTCCCCTTATGGAACTGTATAGTAACTACTCTGTATGATTATCAATGTCTTGGGTTCAAAATGACATTCACATTCATAGAACACAATAGGCAGTAATCTAACACCAATTTTATTTAGCTTTTTAGAAGGATTTGGGAATGTTAAACACAGCATATCAACATGGTAGAATCAAAAACATTTTTGTCAGGAGTGCTTAAAATATCCAGTTACTGCTTCCTGGACCTTTCATCACACAGGGCAGACCAGGTTGTGGGGACTAAAACCCATATGCATGAATAAAATGTACTCCAGTAACCATTTAACAGCCCATTCATACAACTTCTAAGCCCTTCACCAGGGGTGCACTGAGTTAGGAGAGGCATCATAAGGGAAGGAGTCTCTTTCCCTACAAATTTTATACTGATAAAAAAAAAGTAGTGGTGATGTAGTCCCTTAAGTATTAACACGTCTCTTCATAATCCTCCCAGTCCATAATCCTCCCGATCATTTTCACAACACTAGTATTTACTATTGTTTGATAACAGAAGTAAAAACAAAACAAAACAAGCAAATCACATTTATCTTGGTAGATGCTGGGAGAAACTGTGTTTAAACTTGAAGTCATCTTTCCACTGGGGTAGGGGGGAATTAAGCCTGCAATTAACTTTTCCTATACAGGTTTCAATAATATATATGTTAGACTTTTCACTGTATTCCCATATGCCTCTTATACTTTCTTTCCATCAGTTTTGCTATCTATGCCTCAGTCTGGATAATTTCTTATAACCTATCTTCCAGTTCACTAATCTTCTCTTCAACATAGTACTAACTCAATTATTTTACTTTTCTGTTATAAAAATCCTTTATTTTTTTATAGATTCCACTTCTGTGCTAAAATTCTCCATCTTGAACATATTATTCAAAGTTATTTTAAACTCCATGTCTGATAACTTTATATGTGTCTTATCTACTAGTATGAGTTTGTTTCGATTGTCTTGGCCTTATCTACTGGAATGCTGAATATTGTGTGTGAAAATACTGTAGAGGCACCAGCTGATTTAATTTTCCTCCAGAGAATAAATATGAGGCAGATCATCTTAATAGGATTAATCTGATTCTAGGAAGAGTATGTCTTTAGGGAATTGCAACCAAAACCCAACTGTTTACTAGGGACTCTTCTTGATAAGCTGAAAACTCTGTTTTAAGTCCCCAGGACTTAAACTCTGCTTAGCTTTTCTGCCTTTTAGCCACTGCTCTCTGCTTAGACTCTTACATTTAATATTATTACAAATTAGCAAATAACTCAAAAGTCAAATAAAATGTTAGGCTCATTTTTCTTCTACTGACCACTGAAGTCCTGGCTGCCTTCAAACAGATTTTTAAATTTTCTCCAGATTTTCTAAATGTTCATGATTAAGGTTAATTTCATACAAGTTAGAAGTCATAGCCAGGTATGAAAGTCAATTACACTGGAAAAAATGTATGCACAATAATGGGAAATTTACTATACTTTTTAAATAGAGTCAATGACTGAGATTCCCTTCAGGATGACACCTAACTTCTTTGGAACCAGTTGTTCAGCAGCGATAAGCCATTCAGAGCATAATTCTTCATCTTATCCACAAAGCTACTATAATCTATTAACAAGTCTAATTTCTTGCTGAAATCAAGTTCATAGCATATAACTGTTATACTACCTAACTGTGAACTAGTAGAGCACTAAAGGGACCTTTTCAGTGCACCCAAGAAAAAGTTGGATTAACCATAACATAGTTGACTTAGAATTCAAATGTCAGGCAAGAATAACTTAAGTAAATTCTGTGATGATTAGTTTTCACTGTTTTCAACTAGTAAATCGCCTTTTGTAATATCATTTTTAACACTTGTGGAAATGTATGTTTAAAATCCACTATGACTAAACACAGTAAATGCTTAATATATATTCTATTATTTCATTAACTGAGTCTGGGAACTGAAGTCAATTATAGAATACCATACAATATCAAGTTATACTCAAACACATTAAGAAAGAAAATAAAATTAACTAAGAAGGTATTTATCAAATAAAGTAGGAAACTAGAAAAAGTATATGGTGTATTTAAAATATTTTATTGCACTAATTTCAATTATGATAGCTAGATAACTACCTTATAATTAATTTGTAATTTAGAAATGCAGAGATGTAAAATGAAAATATATTGCTCATGGTACTGCTAATAGTATGGAGAAAAAAGGATTATGAAAAAAAGTATTTCAATAAAATGATACATTGGCATTCAGGATAAGTCAACGTATAGCAAGATCTGATAATTATTTTTAACTATACAAAAGGTTGTTTTAAAACTCTAAGGGCAAACAATTATTACTTTAAAAACAAAGGCACCACCAAAAGAAATACAGTAAAATGTATCAGAGGCAAACACTGTTAAACATAAGACACCACTTAAGCAAAAATACTGTTCCTGTGAAGGGATGAAGAAGGTTTCTATTATTAGCAGAGATAAGAGCTGCCTGAAATTCTTTCCTGAATAACACCATACTAAAAATAAAGTGGTTCACAACACTTCAAAATAAACACATTGCTTTGCATATGCATTTCTATCACTGATAGGTAAAACTATATTCAATCAGATTCAAGGTGCTTTCTCTTATATTTGCATCTAATAAATATACTAGGGAGATTTGCTCTCATTTTTATAACACATTCAATAATTTTGAGATTTTGTTCCACCCACTTACTCATTAGCTCTTGAAGGATTTAAGATTAGATCTTCTGCTAAATCAAATTAAATGATCTGCTTCCCTTTAAAATATTAACTACTTTCTCTACAAGTATTTTTCTACCAAGAAAACAACAGGAATCTCAGAAAAATGGGACAGTGTTATCATTACAAAGCAGTATTACCAAATGATTTAAGGAAAGCTAACATGGCTCACATGATAAGTGAATATTTTGGTGTGTTCTAAAAAACAAACAAAAAAATAGATAAAGCAGTGCTGTGTTAGCATGGAAAAGGGAGAAAGTCCAAAGAAGTGAGGTAATTACCTCAGTATATGATTAAACTACAACAATCCTTTCTAATTTACATCGATCTGTTAGGACAAAGTTTGTAGGAAGGCATTTTTAGCTCCATCTATATTTTCTGTAGTTTTTAAAAATGAATTTTATTTATTACTAGTGGCCTGGTGCAAGAAATTCATGCACGGGGAGAGGGGGATGTCCCTCAGCCCAGCCAGCACCCTCTCCAATCTGGGACCCCTCGGGCCTAAACCGGCAGTCAGACATTCCTCTTGCAATCTGGGATCGCTGGTTCCTAACCACTCACCTGCCTGCCTGCCTGATCGCCCCTAACCATTCTGCCTGCTGGCCTGCTCACCCCCAACTGCCCCCTCGTCGGCCTGATTACCCTTGCTGTTCAGTCGTTTGGTCGTCCCTCACTAGCCCCTCTGCTGGCCTGGTCGCCCCACGCAACCTGTTTGGTCGTCTGTTCGGTTGTTTCAGATGTGATAGTCGCTTAGGCTTTTATTATATAGATTTTGGTTCTACTTTAAGGAGGTATAGCCTTAAAAATGACCCGTGCATGCAAACTGCCAGCTGCTGCTCACACTTTCCTCCCTTGGTGAGTTGTATGACTGCCACCAGGAAATCTGGAATGTGTATGTTAGTGTTGTACACATGCATTGCAAGTGTACAGGAGAGGGTGATGAGTGAGCAGCACCTAAAGAATTAGAGTTTTCTGTACATATTTGAATGAAATATGAAAGAAGACCTGGGAAAAACAAAACAAGAGATGGTAAACTCTTCTTCCCATCAAACTCATCAAACAAATTCTTGGTCTCAGAATCAGATGACAGATCATTCTCATCACTCAGCCAATAATGAGTTTAAGTACACAACAGACCCTAACGTACAAAAAAAGTACCTCAGAGTGAAGTATTTTTGATTATTTTCTACATTTTCTCATGTACTTCGGACAGCTGTGTAAGGGGACATATGGTATTATTCTCTTTCTTATAGATCAAGTGACTTTCACGTAAGGCCACACTGCTGGTTTACACCATAGCTAAAGTTCCACACCAGGTCCTCCAAATCCAATATTTTCTCTGTACTATATAACATGCTGCCTTTGTGGACTTACTCTGAATCTATTCACAATTATAACATTGTTTCCTTTTGAGAGTCAGTCAACTGATCTCACAAAATGAACAAAGTTCATTCAGAAGTTAGGAACAAATTTACCTATGTTGAAACAATATAAATGATATAACAGCAAAACAAAAAATCTAAATAGCACATCATTTACCTAATTATTTAAGGGATATGACTGAATTGATTTTGAGTCAAAAACTAATCTTCCAGTATTTGAGAAAAAATATGGCTTCATTACTTGAACTATTTCAAAACTAAAATCAGTTCAGCTAATAATTTATATGAACGCTCACCATTATTTCCATTTTATTTTTATTTTATTCATGTTCCATATCTGTGAGAAAACAAATTACATGACTTACCCAAAATGGATACTGCATTTTAATATAAGCACTAATAATTAAGTATCATACAGCACAAATAAATTAGTCATTTAGAACCACAAAATAGAGGCAGGTTATTACAGCTCTGTTTCAAAGTTAAAATCAGAAATGAAGGCAGCATTTCTAAACACAGCGAACACTTAACACTTCACAGAAAGTGCGAAATTTATTCACAAGACCCATTTGTATGGCAATTTATCTTTTTAAAAAGCCATTTTATGTACCTCAACTAATTTAATCCTCATAAAAACTCTAGAAAGTAGGTAGGCCAAGTGTTGTTATGGCCATTTTACAAAAGAAGGAAACAGGCTCCAAGTAATTTAATGGTCTTCCCAAAGCCATACAACTAGAAATGAAATGGAATTAAAATCCAGGGCTAATTAATGTTTTCCAAAATCAATATTCTTTCTAGGATACCAAATCATTTTTACAAGTTCTCTTTAGTATGATGACTAAAGGTTACTGGTAATCTTAGTCAAGGTTACTTTTATAGGTAAAAAACCTGAAATACCTAGTCTTTCAACAAATTTGGGATAGAATTCAGCATATTCACCACATAAGAAATGGAATGGATTGAGGTCTGAGTAAAAGTTGGGAATATAAAAATACACATTTTAAGTAGACATATGAAGTTTCAAAAAATCTTTTCATTCTCCCTAAATATGAACTAAAATAAAGACATTTAAATCTATTTTCTCGATCCTTGATAAATATCTAAGAACATGTAAAATTATATCCTTGTAGGTTTGAAACTCACAAGATAACATACTATGTATGCATTTTGACTGTGCATTCCATATAGCACAGATTCTGGAGTCAGGGAGCCCTGAATTTAATTGCCCATTCTGCCACTTACTAGCAATGTAACCTTGGATAACTCACTTACTGTAAGTATCTGACCTTCAATTCTTCCTGTGTAAAATGGAGATAATACCAAACTCAGAATTACTCTATAGTACTTAGAATATAGTAAAAACTAAATCAAGTTGTAACTTTTATCACTAAAGTGTCACAAACGTTATTTTCTTTTTCTTTTGTTCTACATTACATGTGTATTTCAGCTCTGATCTTCAGTAATTCAAATTTCCATTAAACCAGAAGGAAAAAAATTAAACACAAACACTTTTTAAATTAAATCTTTTTAAACATCAGTTTAATGATCAAGTTGTAAAGGCCCCGACAGACTGACTGCACGTTACAGTATTCTCTTTTAGGAGAAGAAAACAAGGTCCAAGGAAGTTAAATGTATTGTTCAGGCCTTGACACCACATGGGAGTCAGAAAAAACCCCAGCAAGGGCCCAAAATACCACAGGACAACATTCAGGTCCAACAACTGACCAGGTAGTTGTCTGGAATTCAATTTACATTTGAGACATGTATTCACATTTTTTAAACGGCAACACTGCACACTGGCTGGTGTGGCTTCGTTGGCTGGGTGTCCTCCCATGCCCCAGGAAGCTGCTGGTTTGATTCCTGGCCAGGGCACATGCCTGGATGCATGAAGCAGCAGATCAATGTTGTGCTCTCACATTGATTTTTCTCTACCTCCCTGCCCCTCCCTCTTTCTCTACACATCAATAAACTATTGGTTGGTTTTTTTTTTTGTAAAGGTAACACTGCTTGTTAAAAAAAAATTCAATGGAAGTTCCATTTACTCATCTTTTTAGTTACCTCAAAAACAGGTGAGGAATTAGTAAAACATTTACTTAAATTCTTGAAAGCCAATTCTGTGGGCCATTTAAGTAATGATAAAGTAATCCTTGATGTAACTTTGCTGGCTAGAAAGAATCTTAGTGTGCTTGCACAGTATCCCTTGGTGTCCAATAAAGAGTAATTATTTCAAAAATCAGTCCTCACCTTGAAAATTAAGGCTTCTTTAAAATAAACAATATTTTTACATTGAAAACGTATTTTTTTCTTCAAGTACTCTTTGTATAACACAAATAACAGATCTATTCTTTTAAAATTTCTATCACCTTTACTAATTTATATAAGAACTGAACAAGTCTACAAGAGCTCTCAAACAGCAGTTCCACCCTATACTGGGAAGAATAAGAACTGAAATGATCAATATGGAAAACAAATTTAAGTAAAAAGTATTGCTGTTAAACTCTGTCAGCCCACATAATGTTTCCATAAGTAATCTTACAACAGAATAATGAAGTAGAAAATTCAACTAAGAACATTTTAAATAAGGCTTTAGTTATTTATCAACAAATAGAAAAGCATTTTCATGTACTTTTAAAAAATAACTTGAAACTAGTGCTACTAAATAAAAACTTTGCCATTTCCAAAATCTATAATTAACATGACAATAATGAGAGAAGGCACATAAGATATTCCTCAATTTCATGTTTCTATAGCTATATAAAACTAAATAATCTATTAACTTTTTAGTAGAAATTAACCATACAAAGTCTAAATCTATGACAATAAAAAAATGCATGGGTGTTCAACAAAAGGTGCTGGACAACTGGATATACACATTCAAAAAATTGACCTTAGACCTTCATTTTATTCCTTCAAAAATTAACTCAAATGGGTCCTAGATATAAATGTAAGAGCTAAAACAATAAAACATGTAGACGACAACATAAAAGAAAATCCTTGAGACCTAAAGCAACAATTTGTTAGATATAACACCAAAAGTATGGTCCATAACAGAAAAATAATCGATAAATTATACTTCATGTAAATTCAAAACTTTTATACTTCAAAAGATACCATTAAAAAAATGAATCATCAAACAACAGACTCGGGAATAATATTTGCAAAACGTATTCAATATGGGACTTGTATCCAGAATTTATAAAATATTTTTATAACTCAACCTAAGCAATGGCAAGCAATCCAATAAAAAAATAAATAAATAAACACTGGAGCAGACATCTTACCCAAGAAGACATACAAATGGCTCATAAGTACATGAAAGGTGTTCAACATCAGTGGTCATTGGGGAAATGTAAATTAAAGCCACAATGAGATATCATTTCACACCCATTAGAATGGCTATAAGACAGACAATAACAAATGTGGATGTGGATGTGGCAAAATGAGAATGCTCATACGCTGTTGAAGGGACTGTAAAATAGTACGACTACTTTGGAAAACAGTTTGCAGTATCTCAAAAAGCTCAACATAAAACTATGATATGACCCAGCAATTCTATTCCTAGTTATCTACCAAAGATACTATGAAAACATATGTCCACACAAAGACTTGCATGTGAATGCTTGTAGTGGCATTATTTGTAACAACCTGAAACTGAAAACAATGTCCATTATCTGGTGAAGGTATAGACAGACTGACATACCTACATTGGAATATTGTTCAGCAATAAAAAGGAACAAACTACTGGTACATGTTATGCCAGGCATGAACCTCAAAAATATTATTAAAGAAGCCAGATATGAGAGACTCTATATTGAATGATCCCATTTATAAGTGTCCAGAGAAAGAAAATTTATAGACAGAAAATATGTTATTGGTTTTCTGGGGCTGAGGGTAGGAATGAGAATCTATAATAATAAAAGCATAATATGCTAATTAGACTAGACGTCCTTCCAGACAACCTTCCGGACCAAACCAGGGCTGCGAGGGAAGCCTGGGTCCTGGGTGTCTGCCAGCAGCCAGAGGGAAATCCGGGTCCCAGGTGCCAGAGGGAAGCCGGTGCCAGCAGCCAGTGGAAGGAAGGCCTACTCTTACACAAATTTCGTGCATCAGGCCTCTAGTTAACTATAAATGGGCATGAGGGATCCTACTGTGGTGATGAAAATTTTTCTAAAATGGATTTATGAAAGTTGAGCCACTTGGTAAAGTTACTACAAATCACTGAATGGTACCCTTGGAATGAGTGAATTTTATGATATGTAAAATATACCTCAATAAAGTTGTTTTTAACAATGTATGTGCTTTTGTTTCTTGTCCCTTGAATTAAATGAATGACTTTAAATTGTAGCAACTTCTATAATTTTTATTAAACAAACAATTGTACTGCCCTAACTGGTTTGGCTCAGTGGATAGAGCATCGGCCTGCAGACTGAAAGGTCCCAGGTTCGATTCTGGTCAAGGGCATGTACCTTGGTTGCGGGCACATCCCAGTAGGAGGTGTGCAGGAGGCAGCTGACCGATGTTTCTCTCTCATGGATGTTTATAACTCTCTATCCCTCTCCCTTCCTCTCTGTAAAAAAATCAATAAAATATATTTTTTAAAAAATACTTAAAAAAAACAAACAATTGTACTAATTCTAACCTCGGCTGGGAAAACCAACAATACAGAGGCTCTAACACAGTATTAGGAACATCACTACGAATGGTTGCTCACTGGCTAGAGGCCCTCTAGGAAAAGGATTTCTCATAAATCAAAGTACCTTACGTTGGTTTATATTTTAAGAAGCCAGTGCCTGGAAGCAGCTCGAGTATTATATACAAGAGATTTAAGTTGTGCTTTGGCAATGGGCCAACTGATTAGATGGGTGGTTTAGTCTACATTCAGATTACAGTTAAAGAATGTTTTAAAATAAACAAAAATTTTAACACAATTTGGAAGAAATAAGGTAAGTTATATACCCTGTACATGTCCAGATATCGAAGGCACCATTTGCTTGAGTAACAACTTTCTATGTTGAAACACAATAGGCCTCAATGATCTTTAATGACATTTCAAGCATTAATCCAATCCCATGGATCTTCCTACATTCATTCTAAATATATTCTCCTCACTATCCACCCTATTTCTGAGGTCTTTCAAAAATAACCTAGAACTTCACAGCCCTCATGGGACTCTAAAGAATTTTACAAACTTTTTATGTCTTTACACAAATACCGCCTTGTCTGTGAGGCCTTGCCTGACACCTTATTGAAAACTGCCAGCCTCACAAAACTCCCTGGCCTCCCTTCCCTGGTGCATTTTTCTCTGATACATATAGTGAGTACTGTTTCTCTTCCCCTACTGGGAGTATAAATTCCACAAAAGGGGGCTTTTTATCTGGTTTTGTTCCTTGCTGTATCTCCATTGCCTACAACAGTGCCTAACACAGTGTAGGTGTTCAGTAAGTGTTTTTAAACAAATGAAAAGGTATCAGATATATGAAATAAAAGCTCGTCCTTGCCACAAATATACAATGAGTTCATTCTATTTAACAAACTTAAGATTAAAATATGAATTTTAAAGAAAATAGAAGCCTCAGAATAGTATCCAGGCTGCCTAGCCAACATTTCTAAAGCAAAAACAAAAAGAAGGGGGGGAAGCCAACGTTTTACTTATAATTCTGGATTTGCAGCAATCAAATGGAGAGTATTTTTAATAAGCTGGCTCGAGTTCTAGGGAGAGGGAAAATTAACTAAATCCCATGTGACTTTTGTTAACAACACAAAAAGTAAAGTTTAATACTTAACTAGTAAGAAGTAAAAAATTTCTAAGGCGGCCTGTTTTCCTCCACCCAAAGTGGGATTCCATCACCAACAAAAACAGACCTCAGTAGAATCTGCTTTACCAGCTCTGGCCTCCGAGGCCCACACCCCAGGAGAGGCGACACCAAGGAACCTTTTTTCTCCCTCCATCCCCGTACCCCACCCCACCCCACCCACCCCCAAGACCATTTCACATACGCCAACCAA
>NW_006294339.1:4623177-4623602 GCF_000327345.1 Myotis davidii | reverse complement strand
AGCCAGCCTTCCCCACCTCCCAGCCCGCCCCACCTCCCAGCCCCTCCACAGTCAGCCCAGCAGCCCGAGTCGCCCAGCAGGAAAGAATGGGGTGGCAGGGACTCCAGCCTGGCCAGAACTGGAGGACATTTTGCACTCCATCCCGGGTCTGCCCCTTTCTGTGTGACCTTGGGCGTGCTCCTCAACCACCAGGGGTCCCCGTTTGGTCACCTGCAGGGCGAAGACAACACCTGCAGCAGCTGCCGTGGGGATCAATGAAACCGCATGTCAAGCACCCACAGGGACCGGGCACGAAGTGGGACCTCGAGCTCACGCGGAAAGGGTTGCATGGCCAGCCCGCCCCTACGGCCGCAGAGCCCGAGGGCACAGACCCTGCAGTGCAGCTCCCGGCTTCGGGGACCGGGACAAAGGTCCGGGGGAAGCCG
>NW_006294339.1:4616424-4622721 GCF_000327345.1 Myotis davidii | reverse complement strand
CGGGGTGCGGGGGGGGGGAACAGCGCCTCTGTCCCTGGGGGAGGGCCGAGGGCGAGAGCGGGCGGTAGGGACCTATTTGGGGGACCCCGCAGGGGCGGGAAATGTGAGGGTGAGGTTTGGGCCGCACCCGAGGGAGTGGACAGCGGTGGAAGGAGAACTTGGAGGAAAGAAGCAGGCCCAGTGGGGGAGCGGGTGTGAGCCTGGGGAGGCCGTCAGGAAGCGGAGGGGAGGCTCCTCCAAGGCCGGCGGAGGGCGCGGGGAGCTTCTCAGTTCTCGATCCGGCTGCGTGTGTTCAAAACCGGGCACGGCCCATGGGGAAACGCTTTGCTCTCTTCAGTCGTCCTCCTCTACGGATATGCTAGTCATCAATCACTTTGTCCTAAAGACGTAAGAACCCTGTCCCCTCGAGCTCCCAATTCTCATTTACACAAAGGTCTCCGATAAATCACAGCCACCATGTTTGCTAATTGCATTTGCACACATGCTTCTATGAATTCATAGTGTGTAGACATACCTTGGGACAGAACTGCGCAGAGATGGTGACAAAGGAAAAAGGGAAACAATGTAGTGAACATAGAGAGTCAAATGCATATGGACAAAGAAATGGTGAAGAGTAAGCGTAATCAATATAAGAACACACATTAAAGAATAAATGTGACAGCCCTAACTGGTTTGGCTCCGTGGATAGAGCATCGGCCTGCGGACTGAAGGGTCCTAGGTTCGATTCCGGTCAAGGGCATGTACCTGGGTTCCGGGCACATCCCCAGTAGGAGGTGTGCAGGAGACAGCTGATGGATGTTTCTCTCTCATTGATGTTTCTAACTCTCTATCCCTCTCCCTTCCTCTCTGTAAAAAATCAATAAAAAAATATTTTTAAAAAAGAATAAATGTGACAAAGATAGAAGTGGGGGTAAAAAGGGGGAGCAGGGGAGGCGGACTAGAAGCATGACGCCCAGACACAGCATTAAAGACTGACACGAATTTAGTAATGAAGTGATTAGGTATCCCTTCTTCCTTCCTCCCTCCTTTCCTTCCATCCATCCTTCCATATTGTCCTATTCTTTTGTTGCCTGTCTTTCAGGACTTAAAAGTTATTTGCTGTTTGATAAGAAATGTTTAAGGATTAGTTGAACATTTTTAATATTATGTATGACAGAATTTCAAGGTCACATTCCTCCAGCAAAAAAAGTCTCTTATCACACTGTTTATATGTAAAGAGAGAAATATATTGTACAAAAAGGATAAGATGTAACAAAAGTTTATTTCCTGAGAAGTAATAAATGACAAAATGGCAAACATATATCCATTCTCCTTTAGACACCAAAACAATGAGAGCTGATCACAGCTTATAAATTATAGATATCACAGCTGTTCAACAGAGGCTATTTTTGTTCATTCTTGAGATCATCTTACTTGCTGACAAGAAGTATCATTTCAGAATCACTCTACCTAGCTGGCAATTTAGGAGAAAATAGCCAGTTATTTTTGATACTGAACCTTCAGTTGGTTAAAGGTCACTCCTTCAGTATTCATTCAAGTGAGTGAGAAAGCAAAATACCTATTCAGCTTTTGAGATGCACATATGTCTGTCTCTTGTTCTAAGACCCCATTAAAAGATGTTAAAAAGTCTGTTAGATTGATTTCTTGATACTATGCAAAGAGAGACTATAAATAAATATTTTAACACATTCTTCACTGCCTTACCTATTCTTAAAATATAAAAGCCCAATATGCAAATTGTCCCTTCTGCCAGGAGTTCTGCCAGGAGTTTGACTGCTTGCTATAATGTGTGCTGACCACCAGGGGGTGGGATGGGTCATGCCAGGCATTGGTGACAGGGTGCTGGCAGTGCACGGCAGTGGAGGTACTGAAGGCCCCAGTGGGCCCCGACAGGCCCCAATGAGAATGGGATGATGGAGCGGGTGTGTGGGCAGCGCCAGGCCAAGGCTGGTGCAAGCCACTAGTCACCGAGTGGGGTCCAATGGCCCTACTGATCCGATCACCCGACTGCCACCCAGTTCCCAGGTGCTGAGGGAGCCAGGCAGGGGCCCGATGCACTGCCGATCTGATCACAGGGTTCTCTTCAATCGTCCGCCTCTACATATATTATAGCCATCAATTAATTCAGCACCTGGGAGCCGGGCGGTGGTGGGGCAATTGGCAGGGCGATCAGGCTCTGCATGCAGCAACCAGCAGCAGTGGTGGGGGGCAAGCGGCCCTGGGAAGGGAGGGAGTACCTGGCTGGCAGCTGGCAGCCACTAGGGACCCTACCAGTGCACAAAATTTGTGCACTGGGCCTCTAGTTTATTGATAATTACAACTAAGTTATTATCTATACTAATAAAAGGGTAATATGCTAATTAGACCGGGTCAACCAGCCATCTTCCAGATGTCTGACTTCCTTTCGAACAAAGCCATGGTGGTGGAGGCCGAGGCAGAGGCAGTTAGGGGCAATCAGGTCAGCAGGGGAGGGCAGTTGGGGGTGAGATCAGGCTGGCAGGGGAGGGCTGTTGGGGGTGAGATCAGGCCGGCAAGGGAGGGGAGTTAGGGGTGATCAGGCAGGCAAAGGCAGTTGGGGACAAAATCAGGTCAGACAGGGAGAAATCATAGTACAGGGGTGGGCAAACTTTTTGACTCAAGGACCACAGTGGGTTCTTAAACTGGACTCAGAAGAAGGAGCTGCGGCCGTGTTTCCCGACGTTGCCATGGTAACACTGCTGCTGGTGAAGGAGCGGAGGGGAGAGCAAGAGAACCCTCCGCTCTTTTGGCTCCACAGTCAGATAGAGCAGCCAAACGGGCCGGATCCGGCCCGCAGGCCATAGTTTGCCCACGGCTGGGTTAGAGGCAATCAGGCAGGCAGGCAGAGGCAATTAAGGACAATCAGGCAGGCAGGCAGAGGGGTTAGGGGCAATGAGGCAGGCAGGCAGGCAGGTGAGCGGTTAGAAGCCAGCAGTCCCAGATTGTGAGAGGGATGTCGGACACCCCCCAAGAGGTCTCCAATAAGAGAGGGTGCAGGCTGGGCTGAGAGAATCCCCTCCCCCCATGCACAAATTTTGTGCACCGGGCCACTAGCATATTTCATAACTGTGATTCTTACCTAGCTGCTATAAACTACCTTGTAGCTTTATTTTTATATCAAACAAGTGTATGATAACTTGTTGATTAAAAAGTTAATTTAAACACAATTATTTCATTTAATTGTCATAAAGGAAACATTATTGTTTCCATTCTATAGATGATAAACCTTAGTTTTTCCTTTTCTGACTTGTGCAAGGCTAATCAGCTAAGTGGTAGAGTCAGAACTCATATCTAGTTCTGATGTGTCCTTTATCTTTCTACTGTAACACAGCTACCTGATAAAAACATAAGGTGCTCTATGAAAGCTTAACGTTTTCACAATTATAGTTCTACTCTCCTATTTTTATTATTTCTAGGATAGGCCAATAATAACCCTTTAAACATATTTTTAGCTCTTTCCTTGATGTTGATTTTGAGGAAAGGTTGAATGTTACCAGGGTGAGAAGGGTGGGAAAGGGCAACTCTGACGGCAGCCTCAGCCTTTCTGTTGCCCTGAACATTTCAGATGTGGTTCCAGCTTTGCCTCTCTCTACCCAGCAATACAAACCTCTCAGTTAATCAGACCAAATCTCCCTAACAGCCATGCTCCTTGGGGTTTCACTCCCCAAAGACATTCTGGTAAATACAATATCCCCCATTTTCTTATTTCCCAATGATGTTTCAGTTCTTAATCCTAGTCCAACTGTTACTGCCTTACCCTCCCTTACTGAGTCTTTGGATTATTTCACTTCAAATATTCTAAAGTGGGGCCTGAATAGGCGAATAATGACACACTACACTAGATTCCACTGGGATCATTGGTAACCAGTTCCTTCAAGTCTTTGCTCAATGTTATCTCAACAAGGCCTGCTTCCTCAAACCAACCCTAATTTTTAACTGCAGTTTTATCTCACCTGCCCTCTATAACTCCCTCAATTTATTGCTAACATACTACTTACTTGTTTATTATGCTTTTTGTTTCACCTGTCTCTCCCAACTAGAGTGTAAGCTTCATAGGAGAGTTCTTTTCTTTATTTGGTTCATTGATGTATACTTAGTTCCCTGAACAGTGCCTTACAAATTACAAACACCAAAGTAGATTCAGGTCGTGTGACCTTTGAAGTTTATACAATCTGTGGGACTTCTTGATGGGAAAAAAAATTGCAAAATTGGGTATGAAAGTGAATATTTATTTGAAATGTAAAGAACTATCTAGAAATATATGACAACAGAAACATCCCCAAATTCATCTCCTGGTTCATAGGTTGATGCTCAACCACTGAGGCACACCAGTCATGCCCTTCCTCTATCTCGATTGAACAAGTTTTTTATTACATGTTTCTCTTCAGGATTCCCATAGCACTTTTTCATATAGCTAATATAGCACCTATCAATTCTGTTAGTATATATACATGTACTTTATATAGCATACATTTATATATATTTCATATATATCAATGAATACTTCATATATTTATGTATGAAAATAACATACCCTGGCTGCTACTCTGAGGGCCTAATGCAACCTGGTTCATCACTCCAGAAATATTTGTTGAATTAAAATGAAGAAGATGGTTACTAAACTATGGAATCAAAGAGCAAGAATACAGGGAGGAATGCTCTAGAAAGAAGTCAAAGGTATTAGCAGATTCATTTTATTCATAGTAAATACAAAATAATTTTACATCTTGGTGTAGTAGTGAGATTGGAGCTAGGCATAGGCCAGACATACTGGACCTCATAGTTTTATAGGCATGAACCAGAACATACTGGACCTTAGAAATTTATGATGAGGTGTTCCTGTGTTGTTCTCCAATTTAAAATATAAAGAAAATTGGATACTCAGTAATTAATGAAGTATGTTGATGATATCATGAGTAATCCAACCTAAATAATTACTTTTTTTCATTTTTATTATGAAAATGTTTAAACATAACACTAAAGTAGTATAAATAACCTACACCCTCAATGATTGTCAACATTTACCAATCTATCTTTGCATTTAAAAAATTTGTTTGTTTCCTGTGGTGTTTTAAAGCAAATAAACATATATCATTTCACTGGTAAGTACTGGTGTATAGCTCTAACAGATAAGAACTTCTTTTTAGGCAGAGAAACCAAGATGGCGGCATAGGTTAACGCCAGAGATTGCTGCCTCGAACAACCAATTCAAATTACACCTAAAAGACAGAACGGACATCATCCAGAACCACAGGGAGGCTGGCTAAGTGGAAATTCTACAACTAGAAGGAAAGAGAATATCATACCCAGACTCAGAGGAGGGACAGTGCTGAAGTGAAATACTCAGGTGCGGAGTGCGCGCAGAGTGGGCTAGCGGCGGAGGGCATGGTTGCTGTTTTCAATCGGGAGGGAGCTTCAGACTCTGAGCTCCAGAGCCAGGCGAGTCTCTAGGGACCCAGACTCAAACGGGAGAAGCGGGACTGTCTGGCTTTGGTTGGAACTCGAAGGCAGCTTTCTCACTGAGGTTTGCAGCGGTTGCTGGGACTCTGTGAGGCAGAGCCCCTAGGGACAGAACTGAGAGCAGCCATAACTGCTCCTTCCGCCCGCCCTGTAGATCCTCTGGGACCCGCCGCCCAAGCCCTGCAGAGCCATTTGCCGGATAGCCTCAGGCAAACGCTAGATTAGCACCGCCCTAGAGATCCAGCACAGAAGCTCTCCCATTGCAGACACAGCTGACTCTCATAGCCAGTTGGCCTGGAGGTCAAATCACCCCTGACAACAATCAAGGCTTAACTACAACAAGACTGTGCACAAAGACCACTAGGGGTTGAACCAAGAAAGCATTAAAAAATGCGGAGACGAAGAAACAAGAAGCAAATGTCAGAATTGGAGGATATAGAGCTTAAAACCACACTTTTAAGGTCTTTCAATAATTTTCTAGAAACTGCCGATAAACTTAATGAGATCTACAAGAAATCTAATGAGACCCTGGATGTTGTGATAAAGAACCAACTAGAAGTTAAGCATACACTGACTGAAATAAAGAATATTATACAAA
This sequence comes from Myotis davidii, assembly GCF_000327345.1. Lineage (NCBI taxonomy): Eukaryota > Metazoa > Chordata > Mammalia > Chiroptera > Vespertilionidae > Myotis > Myotis davidii. The sequence continues at coordinate 4,616,645 of NW_006294339.1, read as the reverse complement.
CACCCAACATCAGACCAACGGAGCACAAGAATCAAGTCAAAGAATTGAAATGTGAAGAAGCAAAAAACACCCAACCGGAAAAGCAAAATGCAAAAAGAATCCGAAAATATGAAGATAGTGTAAGGAGCCTCTGGGACAGCTTCAAGCGTACCAACATCAGAATTATAGGGGTGCCAGAAGATGAGAGAGAGCAAGATATTGAAAACATATTTGAAGAAATA
>NW_006294339.1:4603901-4616277 GCF_000327345.1 Myotis davidii | reverse complement strand
GTACCAATCAGATACAAATTATGAACAACAAACATGCATCTATCAACAAGTGAATCTAAGAATCAAGTGAATAAATAATCTGGTGATCATAATAGAATCAGGGACATAGAAAGGGAATGGACTGACTATTCTTGGGGGGGAAAGGGGTGTGGGAGATGCAGGAAGAGACTGGACAAAAATCGTACATCTATGGATGAGGACAGTGGGTGGGGAGTGAGGGCGGAGGATGGGGCACGAACTGGGAGGAGGGGAGTTATGAGGGGACAAAAGAGGAACAAATGTAATAATCTGAACAATAAAGATTTAATTTTTAAAAAAAGAACTTCTTTTTAGCATAACTGTACTACCACTATCACAGCTACCAAAGTTAACCTAATTCCTTACTATTATGGAATACCCACTATGTTCAATTTCCCCTGATTGTCTTAAAAATGCAATTTTACTTTTGGTTTATTCTCAACAAGATAAAAATAAGTCTATAGTTATCATTTGGCTAATATAGCTCTGATGTCTCTTTTAATCTAAAATGGTTTCTCTTTTTAAAAAATGTCATTTATTTGTTGAAAAATTGCATCGTTTCATCTGTTGAATATCCCAAACTCCGTTGGATTTAGCTCAAAATTGTTCTTGATCACAAGAGATAGTGTGATGTCGTAGATAAAGCACAGTATTTAAAAACAAAACTGCTGAGTTCATTCATGTCCCACCTGATCAGTGTCCTTGAACAGATCATTTCACATGTCACTGGTAAAACTAGGAGTGTTGACCTGGATTATTTTAAAGTTATTTTACTTTGTTAGGAAATTCAACTACCAAATCCAACTCCCCATTTTAAAATGAAACTATCAGAGAAAAGACAGGACAGTTACTATCAAGTACTGTAGGCTGTAGTCCAAGGTATCTCACAAACTGATCTTGGTACAATATTTCCCCTACACACATTTTTTTTATTTTTACTTTTTTTTTTACAGGTGGGACATCACATTTTTTAAATATATATATTTTTTATTGATTTCAGACAGGAAGGGAGAGGGAGAGAGAGAAATATCAATAATGAGAGAGAATCATTGATCGGTTGCTTACTGCACGCCCCACATTGGGGATTGATCCCACAACCCGAGCATGTGCCCTGACTGGGAATCGAACCATGACCTCGTGGTCCATAGGTTGATGCTCAACCACTGAGCCATGCCAGCTGGGCACTACACACATTTATTATTATTGGTTTGTAAGGTTGAGAGAATAATACTACCTGGCCTAACCCCTTAAAATAGATAAATAAATAAATAGACACAATACTTAAAACCCTTTCAAGGAAATGTAATATATAATTTTGAAATAATATGTTTAGCAGGTACCCTAGTAACAAGTATCAAACTTAATGTAGCCCATTTCCATTTTGTGACTGAGTACATTTCTAAACTGCTTCAATATGAGTCAACATTGTAATTTTCAGTGTAGCTGAGAAAAAAATACATTTTGGAACAGATTTCCTCCTTGAGCAGATACATTAATTGGAATAACAATGGTTGTTTGCTTTGCTGTATAAACATTATGGATCTGACAGCATTTTTTTAAAATCTGGCTTTTATGTGTGTGTTGACAGCTTGTCTGAGAAAAGCTCAAACACACTTTTAGATCAGTTAAATCAATCTTTTCCCCTGGCATGGATTCAGTGCCTATCTATACTGAGCACTCTAAACTGGGGAGGTTTGACTGAGAGATACCAATGTCACCTTGAATTGATTAGCATTTTGTTATGGTTGTGCTTTGGAATTAAAACAACCCTTGACAAAACTATACAGTATATGTGTTACTGGAAGTCTTCTCTGATACACTTTAAATGACCTCAAGTGGGTGTTAATATTTTGGCTGTTGGCTCAATCCTGTTAACATTAACAACAAAGCTTTGATGTGATTAATTAGTTCAAACTTATGATCAATTAGGTAATTTCAAAATTTCCAAATGCTTCTTAAATAATAAAATAATTCTCTCTCCAAAAATAAAGAGCTTAAAAAATATCCGAAGAATTCAATTTCTTTTTAAAATTAGAGTGTTGGTTTACATTCTGTGCCCTTTAAGAGCTCTTAACTCTGTGGTTTTGATTCTATAAAATTAAATGTGTTTAATATATTTTTTAAAGTATTGGTTAATAAACTTTTCACCCTTGAATTTTAAAATATTGAAATGTTTTCTATAAGAGGTATAAAACTAGCTATTCCAGCAATTAAAGATTCCCAGATTATTTTTTTTAGTACATTCTAAATATATCCATCCCTTGAACAAAGTATTGACTGCCTGCTGAGTGCTAGGCACTAGTCTAGGCTCTGAGACGCACCAGGATTAAGATAGTCATGGCAGCTCATGGGTCTTGTTTACCACGATGCTAACATTAATTAAAGAAAAAAATTAATCATGACACTTGTTCAAGAAGGTAAGGCATATTTATGTAAGATTTACAGCAGGTGTAGGAACTACTGCAATGGGGTTTTGCAGTAGGGGTGAGAGGTTGGTTTTAACTCTGAATCAACAAAGAGAAGTGGGGATTTATAGCCAAGGAGTAGTGGGGGAGGGTCAGTGGGTAGAAAATGACTAAAAGGATAGGGTAGTTCTTTGCTAAACCATTGCTAAAACCGGTTTGGCTCAGTGGATAGAGCGTTGGCCTCTGGACTGGAAGGTCCTGGGTTTGATTCCAGTCAAGGGCATGTACCTGGGTTGCGGGCACATCCCCAGTAGGAGATGTGCAGGAGGCAGCTGATCGATGTTTCTCTCTCATCGATGTTTCTAACTATCTCTCTTCCTTCCTCTCTGTAAAAAAAAACAGGATCCTGGCTGAAGGCAGGCTGAGATGTTCACAATAAAAAATTTTGCAGAATATTGAGAATGATTATTCTGGCTACACCAACTTAGCAAGGTTCTTGTTAAGACTGGGCTCTTGAGGACATGCCCAAAGATGGGGCTAGTTAGATTAGAGGAGACTGACAGGAATAGGTCAAGTAGAGGGTCTTTGTCAAATTTTAGTGGATAAATCAGACAGTAAACAATCAGACAAATATACAGTAGTGTCCCCTTATCTATGGGGGGTACATTTCAAATCCCACAGTAGAAATCTAAAACTATAGATAGTACCAAACCCTACATATACTATGTTTTCCTTTATACACACATACCTATAATAGAGTTTAATCTATAATTTATGCACCATAAGAGATTAACAATAATTAATAACAAAATAGAACAATGATAATAATATACTGTAATAAAAGTTATGTAAGTGTGGTCACTCTCTCTCAAAATATCTGATAGCCTAGACAGATACTGAGTGACTAATGGATGGGTAGCGTATACAGCTTGGGTACACTGACTAGACAAAAGGATGATTCACGTCACAGGTAAGAGAGAGCAGGAAAACACACGATTTCATCATGCTACTCAGAATGGTGCACAATTTAAAACATGAATTATTTATTTCTGGAATTTTTAAAAAATATTTTTATTGATTTCAGAGAAGGCGAGAGAGATAGAAACATCAATGATGAGAGAGAATCATTGATTATTGATCGGCTGCCTCCTGCACACTCCCCACTGGGGATTGACCTCACAACGCGGGCATGTGCCCTTGAGTGGAATCGAATCCTAGATCCTTCAGTCCGTAGGCCGACACTCTATCCCCTGAGCCAGACCAGGTAGGGCTCTGGAATTTTTTATTTAATATTTTTTAACCATCGTTGACTGACCAGGGTAACTGAAACCACATAAAACAAAACCATTGCTAAAACCGGTTTGGCTCAGTGGATAGAGCGTTGGCCTCCAGACTGGAAGGTCCTGGGTTCGATTCCAGTCAAGGGCATGTACCTGGGTTGCGGGCACATCCCCAGTAGGAGATGTGCAGGAGGCAGCTGATCGATGTTTCTCTCTCATCTATGTTTCTAACTATCTCTCTTCCTTCCTCTCTGTAAAACAAACAAACAAAAAAACAAAAAAACAAAAAACAAAACCATGGATAAGGGGGAACTACTTTAAATATAATTTAATGTTAGTGGTAAGTACTGTAAAAAATAAATAAAAGAGCAGAATAAATGGATAGAGAGATAAAAATTGGGGAGGGGTTGAATAGACATTTTATATAGGTTGTCAAAGAAAGTCTCTCTGAAAATGTAGTACTTGAAGCCTGAAATCATGTGAAAAAAAGAAGCCATTGAAATATCTGGGATAAAAGCACTCCAAAGAGAAAGAAGAGCAAGTACAAAGCCTGAGACAGTAGCAATAGCATATGGGGGAATAGCAAGAAGGTCAATGTGAGCAAAGTGGTGAGTACAGGAATGAGAATGGAGGGGTTTGCAATTAGACTACCTAGGGCCAGATCAGACTGGACAGACTATATTAAAAAATGTTTGGGTTTTTAAAAAGCATGTTCACATATCTTTAGAGGTGTTTTGAACAGGAGTGATGCGATATGAATTATAAACAAAGAATTTCTGTAGGTGGCTGGGTGGAAAAGAGTCTTCAGGTGATAAGAGTGGAAGCCAAGAAACTAATTAGGAGGCTCTTGGAGTGTTGATAGTAGCTTAAATGAGGGTAGTAGCAGTAAAGATGGTGAGAGGCATTCAGATTTGGCACATATTTTGATGTTAGCACCAGGAGGATTTGCTAGTGGTTGAAGGAGAGATGTGAAAAGAATTAAAAAAAAAAAAAAGGAATCAAAGTCTTGGATTTTCTTTTGCCTATTCAACTAGTTGAACAAGGATGTTACAGACCAAAATGTGAAAGACTTCATGAGAAATAAGCGGGGAGATAGGGGAAGAAGAGGAGGGACAAAATTCTGCTTGACCTTTGTAAGTTGAGATGTTCAATAAAAATTCAAAAGAACATATCAAGCAGGTAGTTGACCACAAGAGTATGAACTTCAGGGGAGAGGTTCAGAATGAAAATGCAGGTTTTTAAATCATCAGCATTTATACCATGCAACTGGAGATCCCTTAGGAAATGAATATAAACAACAAAAGAAAGAGATTCTCAGACTGAGATATCCCAAATTTATAAATCTGTAAAAGGTAGAGAAGTTAGCAAAAGATACTATAAAGGAAATAGCCACTAAGGTAGGAAGAAATTTAAGAATGTATTACCAGAATTTTAAGACACTACTACCAACCATGTCTAATGCTGCCAATACATCAAATGAGATTAGGATGAAGGGTTGACTATGGATTTGATGACCCAGATAAATGATTTAGTAGATGGAGATAGAAGTCAGAGTGGAGTATGTTTAGGAGAAAATTAAAATGAAAAAATAGACAAGGTGATTCTATTCAATTCTTTTAAGTTTTGCTCTGAAAGGGAGCAGAGAAGCTTTTAAACTTTGCTATGAAGGGAGATGTGGAGACAAGGGTGGATCTTTTCAGAATAAGAAAAAACAACATCATGCTTTCATGCTGATGGGAATGGTCCGGTAGCAAAAAAAAAAAGTGATGGTGTAAGATAGAGTGAATAACTACAGAGCATTTGGCAGTGAATCCCAATTTGATGATCCTTCAGGAAATCCCATACCTGCTTTCAAGGAACTTATACTCTAACTAGAGGCCCGATGCATGAAAATTCGTGCAAGAGTAGGCCTTCCTTCCCCCGGCTGCTGGCACCGGCTTCCCTCCAGCACCAAGGACCCAGGCAGCTTCCCTCTGGCTACCGGCAGGCACCCAGGACCTGGGCTACGCTCCAGCCCCATCATTGTCTGGAAGGACGTCTGGAATGACATCTGGAATGACATCCAGTTTAATTAGCATATTACTTTTTTATTATTATAGACTAGAGGCCCGGTGCACAAAAATTTGTGCACTTGGGTGGGGAGGAATCGTCATTCCCAGTCTTTCTGCTGTTAGCATCAGTTATCATATTACCCTTTTACTATATAGGATAGTAGCCGGCCCCCACCCATGCACCATATTTCCCTGTTGCATGGGTGGAGGCCAGCTGGTTTGCCCTGAAGGGTGTTCCGGATCAGGGTGGGGGTCCTGCTTGGGTGCCTGGCCAGCCTGGATGAGGGGCTGATGGCTGTTTTCAGGCTGGCCACACCCCCTTTAAGGTGGGGGTCCCCACTGGGGTGCCTGGCCAGTCTGGGTGAGGGGCTGAGGGCTGTTTTTAGGCTTGCCGGCGACTGAAGCTCCTAACCTCTCCTTTTTTTCTTTTCTTTTTTATTCTGGGATTTTTTTACTTTCATAATTGAAATTTTGTTGCTGTCACTGGAGCTGAGAGCTGGCTCCTGCTCGCTGCAGCTCTGAGGCCACGGCCTGCTGAAAGCAGGTATCTGGGGTTTGTTTAGCTTCTATAATTGAAACTATGTTGCTGTCACTGGAGCTAAGAGCCGGCTCCGTGGCCACGGCTGGCTGAAAGCAGGTATCAGGGGTTTGTTTAGCTTCTATAATTGAAACTTTGTTGCTTTCGGAGCTCAGAGCCGTGCCGCGGCAGGCGGGGAACCTTGGCTTCCTCCATCACTAGAGCAAGCAAGCCTCCTGCTCACTTCAGCTGCATGGCTGCTGGCCGCATCTTTGTTGGCGGTTCATTTGCATATCTTGCTGATTAGCCATTGGGAAGCTTAGCGAAGGTACTGTCAATTACCCTTTTTGTCTTTTATTAGATAGGACTAGAGGCCCAGTGCACAAAATCCCTCAACCCAGCCTGCACCCTCTCCAATCTGGGACCACTGGCTCCTAACTGCTCGCCTGCTTGCCTGATTGCCCCTAACTGCCTCTGCCTGCCTGCCTGATGCCCTCAACTGCTCCCCTGATGGCCCGATCACCCCTAATTGCTCTCCCCTGCTGGCCTGATCCCCCTAACTGCTCTCCCCTGCTAGCCTGATCCCCCTAACTGCTCTCTCCTGCCAGCCTGATTTTCCCTATCCACCTTAGCCTCAGCCCCACCACCGTGGCTTTGTCCAGAAGATGTTCAGTCTAACTAGCATACTTCCTTGTTTAAAAAATCTTCAAAGACTTTATGTTGCCTAATATTGATGTTTAACACTCTACAGTAAAGTTCATGACTCCTAAAGAGTATGCCCTTTTGACCTACTCTTTACCTTCCTGAGATAATCTCCTTGGAACTCAATGACTTAGTGGAATCCAATTTGAAAAATACTAGTTAAAGTCTTTAAGTCTGCATTCAAGACACTATATAATCTGGTCCTTACCAACCTAATTTCTTGTCTCATCTTCCTTACCCAATGCTCTAACCATATTAAATTTATTTCTATTCTATATCCACCCAAGCTCTAATAGGCTGCCATATCTTTTCTCCCGCTGTTCTAACCATCTGGAACTTCTTTATTCCTTGGTACTCTCAATCAGTCTGCCAAACAATTACCCACACATGTTTCAAAATTCACCTCTTCTATTCAGCCTTTCCTCACCTTCCATCCTGTCCTTAATAATGCTGTGAATATTATACTTAAGTTCATCATTATACTTATTTATCTCCATGTCTGGCCTGCCATTTGACTATTAATCCTTTCAGGGCAAGCACTGTGAACATAGTAGGCACTTAATACATGTTAGTTGAATGAATGAGTAACGAGTGAATGAAATCTCAGTTCAGATATACTTTTATCTTAATTTACCTATCTATATCACTTCTCTTCTAGCACCATACTGTACCATAACATTGCATTTGTTCTGTTTTGTCTCCCTTTTTTGGTGTATATGCCCCCTACCTGAAATATTCAAGGGCATGGGTTTTATCCTGTTTATCTTTGCATCCCAAGCACTTAGATTCCTGATAAATGTTTTAAGAATGTATTGTTTAATAATTAAGCTGCTATCTTACCTTTTAAAGTCTTATATCATGTAATCATACCCATCTTTTTCCACCTTCACAAAGTATTCCCTAATCATCCTTGGCTCAAATTCTTCTTTTGTTCTGGCATTCTATTAAGCTGGAGCTGTTGTGCAATTACCACTGTCTAGGACAGTTATTGATATAGAGTGACTATAAAAGCCTAAGAAGAAGAAAACTTTTATTCTTCATTATAGCCCCATGCTGTATGATTCTCAACTCCTCTTTATGTGTGTACTGCTATACTTGAGTAGTGCATACTTCTAACAATTCCTAGACCACTTGGCATAATTCTACCCTTTTCCATTGGAGAGAGCCATAAAAGCAACACTCTAGAATATGATATGGTTTATTTTGTTAAAAACTACTGCATTTATACTATTACTAGAGGCCTAGTTCATGGATTCATGCACCGGCAGGGTCCCTAGGCCTGGCCTGCACCCTCTCGTAATCTGGGAGTCCTCGGGGGATGTTGGAGAGCTGGCTTCGGCCTGATCCCCACAGGCCAGACCGAGGGACCCCACCAGTGCATGAATCCATGCACCAGGCCTCTAGTATGTATATAAGATCTTTGGTTAAACTCTTCCCACCCTCCTTCCGCCCCCTTTCCCTCTGAGATTCATCAGTCTATGGTTTCCACTCCTAAACTGAGCTTCTGCCCCCTGGTGGTCAGTGCACATCATAGCTACCGGCTGGTTGGCCAGTCAGCTGGTCCCTTAGGCTTTTATATATATAGATTAGTAACTTTTTTCTAGCAATCTCTTGCTCCATTGAGCCTTATACATTGTAGGCATTCTTTAAATACTTGATGAATGACTAAAAAAAGGGAGAAATACTCTTTCCACTACCAAGTTCACAGGAAATTCAGGCTTTGCCTTTTGTACAAAATTAGTCCACTTATTTCATCAATTACTCTTTAGAGCCAGAATTAATTTATTTGGATGGGCTAGAGGAAAATAATAATGTCCTTCACAAACTTAATTCTAGATAAAATAGTATTGCTACTTTTTAAAAAAAAAACATTAGGGTTCTAGACCAAATGGAGTGGCTCAGTGGTTGAGCATCAACCAGGAGATCATGGTTTGATTCCTGGTAAGGGCATATGCCAGGGATTCAGGCTCCATCCCCATGTGGGGTGTTACACTAGAAGCCCAGTGCACAAAAATTTGTGCACTGGGTGGGGGGAAAGGCTGGGAGCCCTCAGGGGATGTCTGAGGGCTTAGGCCCACTCCCCATGGAGAGTAGACCTAAGCTGCTGTCTGGCCTCCCTCTGATGATTAGGGGATGGCACCAGTGGCCAGCGAGCAGCCAGCCCCATCCCCCCACCTCCCTATCCCCCACTCCACCACCTTCTTATCCTCCCACCCTTCTTACCCCCCTACCCCCAGTTGCTGTCCCCTCCCTCTGCCTGCTGGCAACCGCCTTGGCTGGCCTGACACCACCCACTCAATGGCCCCACCCCCCACTGACCAGTCTTTCCGCTGTTTGGTCAACTTGCATATTAGGCTTTTATTATATAGTATTTTAAAATTAGGCTTCTTTCCTCAAGCCATGCTAATCTTGGAAACAAATAGAAATGTTGCCGAGACCGGTTTGGCTCAGTGGATAGAGCGTCAGCCTGCGGACTGAAAGGTCCCAGGTTCGATTCCGGTCAGGGGCATGTACCTGGGTTGTGTGCTCATCTCCAGTAGGAGATGTGCAGGGGGCAGCTGATCGATGTTTCTCTCCCATCGATGTTTCTAACTCTCTATCTCTCTCCCTTTCTCTCTGTGAAAAATCAATAAAATATATTAAAAAAAAAAAAGAAATGTTACAGAAACTGAGTTTTCCCTGAGGTTTTATTAGGTTCTGACCTCTCTGTTCTCTGTGGAACAAAAGTGACTTATACTCATTTCCATTTCCCAGTGTTCCCTAGCACTGCTTATCCATGAGGCACCTTCTACAGTCATCATGACCCTCAAAATTGAGGAGGAGGGATTGTTGGCTTATTTTCTTCTCCCAGCGACAACTACTCTTTTAACAATCAAAAAGGTGATTGTGTTCTTTTAGTTTACAGCCCCCTTACAAAGCAGAACTTGAAATCACATTATTAGGAAAAGGACTGAGAAACATTCATAGGATATTATCCAAAATCAGTTATCCCTGCAAACCATCACTGAGTAGCTCAACTCAAGAGCGTCTGTCTTGCTGCTTTTTTCTACCTCTTGGCCAATTCTTACCTTCTCTGGGCACATCTTCCACTTTCCCAAAGATTGAAGGCAGTTCTTATTTCCCCCACTTCGTTTTTCTTCCTGTGTCATCATCCTAGTGCCCCAGAAAGCTTCTCCTATTACTGGGGGGAAGGGGAGAAAGGAGAACAAAGCATGTTGGAAGGAAGTCTCCATGCAAATTTGACACTTTGGGGCCCTTGCCAGAATTTGGAAAGTGAGTATGTGGTTGGCATCCCCGCTATGAGACTGCTCTTATACTCTTTCATTATTTGATCCACCTGCTATCTCGCATAGGTTCTGTCATAAGTTGTGTAGAATTTCAGGCTTACTTGGCTGCAGCCATAGACTAGAGAAATGCTCAAAATTATAATGTATAATGACAAAGTTATCACAGCATCTCCCGTGAGTATTTTCCAGGAAAAAAAAAAAGAGGTCAAAGCTATCTTCAATTGTACTAGTATTCTTGGAAATGGGGCTTTACAATTTCCTCATGAGAAATAAAAAGAAGTCACTTTAAGTTTCTTCCTTTATTTTTTAAAAATGTATATTCCAAGCCTTTTCAAATCTATTTCAAATGTTGTTTGGGGAACAATAAAGAAAAATAAATTTAAAGGCATTCTTTTTTTGATTAACTGATTCTAATTCACTTTTTATAAAACTAACAACTACTTTTTTAAATTATATTTTTATTGATTTTTTACAGAGAGGAAGGGAGAGGGATAGAGGTAGAAACATCAATGAGAGAGAAACATTGATCAACTGCCTCCTGCACACTCCCCACTAGGGATGTGCCCGCAACCAAGGTACATGCCCTTGACCAGAACCGAACCTGGGACCCTTGAGTCCACAGGCTGACGCTCTATCCGCTGAGCCAAACCAGTTAGGGCACAACTACTTTTAATATAGCTTTTATTCAGGTAATTATTGTTTGGCTTATTATAAAGTTCAATCATTTAGATAAATTTTTTTCATAAGTTACATGCTAATTTTTCAGAATGCAATCCAAGCTTCAAGTATTTTTAATGCCTACCATATGAGACACAAAGATGTATCTCATGAATAATGCCCTTAGACACTGAAGTCCTTAAGGAGAAGACTTGTAGCTATGAAACAATTTAAAAACAAGTTACTCTTTTTTTTTTAACTCATGGATTAAAATGTACCTCTTTATATATTTCTGTTACCATACTCTCAAGAAGAAGTTACTTAATTTTTAGTTCCTTATATTCATTGCTTATGACATAAACTAGAGGCCCAATGCACGAAATTCGTGCAAGGGGCTCAGCCCTTGCAGCTTCAGCCAGAAAATTCGTGCAAGGGGCTCAGCCCTTGCAGCCTCAGCCAGCCCTCACAGCCTCGGCCGGCTCTCACAGCCCTTCACAGCCTTGGCCAGCCCTCACAGCCCCAGCTTCATCTGGAAGATTGTCTGGATGGTCGTCCAGACAGTCATTCTGCTGTTCAGTCTAATTAGCATATTAGCTCTTTATTATATAGGATATCCTCAGAAACATAGACTTGTGAACAAAAGGAGTGTGGTTACATATCTTTTCTACACTTCTTTTTAGTACTTCCATTCTAAAATCTAATGGAATCTTTATGATGCCCTCAGGGCAAAAGCTAACTTGTGTGGTGATCCTATATAATAAAAGGCTAATATGCAAATTATCCCCTCAGGAGTTTGACTGCTCACTATGACGTGTGCTGACCACTAGGGAGCAGCGCAGAATAAAGGAAGGCCCCGGCTGGCAGCTGGAAGCCAGGGGAAGAAAGGCCCCAATCAGCCCTGATCATCAGCCTGGCCTAGAGACCCTACCTGTGGATGAATTTCATGCACCGGGCCTCCTGTTGTTTAATAAAAACAAACTGTGCTCTAGCCAGTTTGGCTCAGTGGATAGAACGCCGGCCTATGGACTGAAGGGTCCCAAGATCAATTCTGGTCAAGGGCACATACCTCGGTTACAGACTTCTCCCCAGCCAGGGCCCTGGTCAGGGTGCATGTAGGAGGCAACCAATCAATGTGTTTCTCTCTCATAGATATTTCTCTCTGTCTTTCCCTCTCTCTTCCATTCTCTAAAAATCAATAGAAAAATATCCTCTGGTGAGAATTAAAAAACAAACAAACAAAACAAAACAACCTGAAAAGCAAGGAGAAAAAAAATTTTGAGACATAATTAATCAAACTTATCCTATCTAATAAAAGAGAAACATGGTAATTAGCATACGACTGCTACCCTTCCCATTGGCTAATCAGGGCGATATGCAAATTAACTGCCAGCCAAGATGGCGGTGGGCAGCCAGGCAGCTTGAAACTAACATGAGGCTTGCTTGCTTCAGTGATGGAGGA
>NW_006294339.1:4593480-4602779 GCF_000327345.1 Myotis davidii | reverse complement strand
AGTACAGGGGGCGGCGCCCCAACTCCCCAGTCGGCCCTGCTCTGAGCCCGACCAGGGGCTGCACCTAGGGATTGGGCCTGCCCTCTGCCACCCGGGAGCAGGCCTAAGCCCGGAGGTCATTATCTCTTGAGACCTCCCAGACTGCAAGAGGGCACAGGCCAGGCTGAGGGACCTCCCCTTCCCCCCGAGTGCACAAATTTTTGTGCACCGGGCCTCTAGTTTTAAATAAATCCCCAGTTTCTAAGTCCCAACATTGACTATGTTCTTTGAATACAAAATTCAGCTTCAACACTGAATCACTTCTGAAAATGGTCTCTGCATTGGCTGTACAGATTCCTCTTGTGAACTCTCACCTGTTTCTTACTTTGCTACTTAGTTTGCTGGTTAAGTCTGTTCCAAAGACTAAAGGTTTCAATACCAGTTCAAAAATTAATTCTACAAAATCTGGACATACCCTAGCAAACTCCAAGCTTTCAACAGAAATAGGTTGTCATAGTATCAATTAAACCAGGAGTATGCCAATCTGGCAAGTTTCTTGTCACACCATGTAATGCCTAACCTTGTCCGTCACTGGAATTTATCAACATTGAAAAGGTATTGCTTTTTCCTCTTCTACCTGAAAAAGGGTGCCATAAACACTTACAATTGAGCTTTCTTTAAGGAGTCAGGACTTTTGAGAAGTATCAGGTGCGGAAATCTCTGGATTGGTAGAAGGAATAAGCAGTCTTTATAATTTGGAGAAATGAATTCAAAGTTGAGTTAAAAGCACATTCTACGCCAATTTCCAGTTCAATACATGGAGTATTTTCATGGCAATAAGCCAAAGGTTTCATGAATAGTTCCTTACTTTTTCCCATGAGTTAAGAACACTATTCTAATATAAATTAAAAAAGAATCCCTACAAGAATTTGTATGTTCTCACTCCTTTGCTGTTTGGAGCTCTACATCACAGCTTTATGTCATGAGTCTTAGTGAATTTGCATCTAATAGAATCCTTAGAATAGAGTCAAGCACCAGATAAAAACAACTTGATCTTCTCATGGCCTATATGTTCAGTGGTTACAGCACCAGCCTGTACCCTGGAGGGTTGTAGGTTTAATTTCAGGTCAAGGACACGTACCAGAGTGTGCGGGAGGCAACCAGTCGAAGTGTCTCTCTCACATCCATGTTTCTCTTTATCTCCTCCTCCCTACTCCCTTCCAGTCTCTCTAGAAATCAATGGAAAAAGTATCCTCACTCCTTGGGTGAGGATTAAAAAATGTTTTTATCTCATTGTCTGGCAAATATTTCTCAACATTAAGCAAAGAATTTTGAGATTTCAAACATCTATTTTTATTGCGTTATTATTTCTGCCACTAGAGACCCGGTGTACAAAATCATGCACTCGGAAGGTGGGGGTTCCCTCAGCCCAGTCTCTGCCCTCTCGCAGTCTGGGAGCCCTCGGGGGATGTTGGACTGACAGCTTAGCACTGCTATGGAGGCAGGAGAGGCTTCTGCCACCACTGCTGCGCTCACCAGCTGTGAGCCCAGCTTCTGGCTGAGTGGTGCTCCCCACTGTGGGAGTGCACTCACCACTAGGAGGCAGCTCCTGCATTAAGAATCTGCCACCTAGTGGTCAGTGCATGTCATAGCGACTGGTCGTTCTGCCATTTGGTCAATTTGCATATTAGTCTTTTATTATACAGAATTATATGCCTAAATTCCTAAATTAAAATCTTCTAAATATGCATTACAAATCTAATACTTTATGAGGCAGGCTGGGTTTGCTGTGTGATTTGGATACTTCGTTTAGTCTCTAAACTGTTTTCACATTTAATCTATGTTAAAAAGCCAAGTTCACTTGAACTAAGATATCATATTCGTTTGAGTCCTCAAAAGTTTTGTCATGCTCCCATAGCAGGATAGTATGCATATGCAAAAATCATGACCAAATGTTGTTTCCTTTTATGTAGTTACATTAAAATTTTATTTTCTACTCTTGTCACATATTTAGACTAAAACCAGCTACAGAATTGGAAAGTGTGGTTTGGGAACGCAGGGGGAGTTGTACAGATGATATCTCTGTATTATTTCTGAATGCAATTTGTGTGAACTTTATTTTAAAATATTTCATTACTTCAGTGTGAAGTTTGAATCATGAAAAATATGCAGTCGAGCCAAGTGAGTTTAACTATAATTTTATAGAAATTGAAAGGTTTATTATAAGTGGAATGTTAATAGAAACCAGTTTGCATTATACTTATTTCCATTTTTTAAATATTATCATCGACTTTCTCATTCCTTTTTATCTGCTATTTACTGCGAAGGCACTGTATTATACAATCTATTTGAAATCTTTGTTGCTGTGTTGGTATGGTAATAGTCCTCCTGACAGGCTCATAACTACCTAATTTGAATCTCAGAAGGTGTTCCCAGTAAGCAAATCACAAAAGAATTCAATTCAAGAACTGATTTCATCAGTAGTATCATATAATGAAAACCCTATAGCTATTTTCAACATGTATAAAAACTTTGCACAAATCTATCTCTCTATCGCTCATCTAGGTATATCAAACCAAAAATGTTCAACTTATTTTATTTAAAATAAAATAAACTCACCAAGAAAAGGAAAAGTGAAAAGTCCCAGATAGGAAAAAAATAATGAAGGAGAAAATAAAATGTCAGTTTTCCCATGCTATAAACTATAAATAAGTTCAGGAAAAAAATAAAAATAAAGGAACAGTAAGAGCAACATACAGTGTTCCCTGTTTATCTGAGGAGGATTCATTCCAGGACCCCCAGGGGACACCTGAAACCACAAATAGCATTGAACCTTACATATATTAGGTTTTTTCCTATGCATACAGAACAATGATAAAGTTTAATTTATAAATTACGCACAGGAAGAGATTAACAACAACAACAATAATAAAATAGAACAAATAATTATGGAAATACTAGAGGCCTGTTGCAGGAAGATTCCTGCAAGAATAGGGCTTTGCTCCCATCTCTGACGTTCCTATCCCGCCCTTCTCTGCCACTTCTCTCCCACCCGTCTCCGCTACCTTGGCTTCGTTGCTTGGCTTCCTTCTATGGTGTCTTCAGTCTTTGCTCCCAGCCGGTATATGCAAATTAGCCGCCATCTTTGTTGGCGGTTAATTTGCATATCACTCTGATTAGCCGATGGTGGGTGTATAGTGAAGGTACAGTCAATTTGCATCTTTGTCTCTTACTAGATAGGATACTGTAATAGAAGTCATGCAAATGGCCTTGGACTATATATACTAATAAAAGGGTAATATGCTAATTAGACTGGGAGACCTTTTGGACATCCTTCTGGACAAAGCCATGGTGGCGGGGCCAAGGCAGAGGCAGTTAGGAGAGATCAGGCCAGGAGGGCTGGGCAGTTGAGAGTGAGCAGGCTGGCGGCGGGGAGGGGAGGCTGTTGTGGGCAAGTAGGCCATTGGGCGGGGGTAGTTGGGGGCAAGCAGGCTGGTGGGGGGGCAGTTGGAAGCAATCAGGCCAGCATGCAGAGTGGTTAGGGGTGATTTGGCAGGCAGGCATGTGAGTGGTTAGGAGCCAGCAGTCCTGGATTGAGAGAGGGATGTCCGACTGCTGGGCTGAGGGACACCCCCCCCGCCCCCCGCACGAATTTCTTGCACCTGGCCACTAGTCTATATATATAAAAGACTAATATGCTAAGTGTCCCTTCACCTGTCCGACCAGTCGCTATGATGTGCACTGACTACCAGGGGGCAGACGCTCAATGCAGGAGCTGCTGAGTTGCAGTGAATTGGTAGCGGCGGTTCTCAGGTGATGCACCTCAAAACCAGAGAGAAGGGAGCCAGATTCCTCGCGGGGATGCACGATTCCACCTTTGGCCATGAATTATGTTGTTGCTGGGCACTGTCGACCCCAAATCTGGTTTACTGCTCACTTGCATTTGTGTTCCACATGCTGTATGACAGGAACTTTGTAGGGTGCCCTCTCGCACTCCTGGACCCCTCAGAGGATGTCAGAGAGCTGGTTTCAGCCCAATCCCCACAGGCCAGGCCAAGGGACCCCACCTGCCAGAGGGACCCTGCTCATTCCACAGCCACAGACGCCAGGGAGGGACTACAGGAGGTTGGATCCAGGACGTGTCTGGCCCATCTCGCCCAGTCACACCCTGCAGGCCATCTTCTAATTAATTTCCTTTCAATGTACATGAATCCGTGCACCAGGTCACTAGTTATAAAATAAGGATTACTTGAGCTGGCACTGGGAAATTGAGTCAGTTGATCTGATAATGCAGGCAGCTGCTGCTAAGTGACTGCCAAATACTGTGTGAATTCTCTGGGGAAAGAGATGATTCACATCTGGGCAGGATGGCATGGGACAGTGGGAGATTTCATCATGCTATTCACAACAGCACATAATTCAAAACTTATGAATTAATTATTTCTGAAATGTTCCATTTAATATTTTTGGAATGAGGTTGACCAGGTAACCGTAACCAGGGAAAGTGAAACCACAGATAAAAGGAACTATTGTATTCTCGATTATGTATTCATGGATTCCTTCAGCATTTCAACACACACTCACTAGTTATCACTCTGTGCTAGGGGATTTACTAGGCCTTGATTATACAAAGATAACCGATGCTGGTCCTGTCTCCGGAAATAAGCAATTAGAAAGCACAGTAATAAGAAGCATGCTCAGTTAAGTATAGGTGCTACAGAAGCCCCAAAGAGGGATGAATATGTTTTCTTTTGCACTTTCTTAGATTAGTTACTGTATCAGATTTCCTTCTCTAAACTTTCACTCTGGCTCCCCTACAATCAAGTCCTTTGTAAGTAGTTGTCCAAAGATGTATTAAAATTTTAATAAATTTGCAATGGTATTTTAGTATTTAACTCTTTTTGTAACTCAGGGATATGACTTGGGCTTTAAATCTGTAGTCATGATAGACTACATTATTTTTCAACTATTTTTTACTGTCCTATTCCCCCTACCCTCCAGTGGGAGGAATATATTTTCCCACTGTTTGGATAAGGGGAGTGGCCATGTGACTTGCTCTGGCCAATGAAATGTGAGAAGATGTGACATATACCCATCCTTGCAGAGCTGTTAAATATGCTTACATGGGTTGGTTTGGCCTCTTGAGTTTCTGATCTCTGCCAAAAGAAGAGCTTCCCTCAAATAGTCCCACAGTAGGAAAAAACAAGAAACAAAAAACTCACAGAGCTCATTAAAATTGTAGGCAATTCACAGTATGAAATAGATCTTTTTTAGTATAAGTCACTGAAGTTTGGGGGTTGTTACTGCAGAAAAAAAAGATTAATACAAGAGTCAACCTTATAAGCACACTTGTGTGAAAACCATAAGCAATACAGTGAAAGGCAGGATATTCAAATGACTTTCAAAACAAAAAAGATGAAAATGTTATATGCAGATTGTGGAATATGTTCCATTTGTATCAGGCTTAACATGATGTCTGCCTTGTAGTACCAAGTATATGTATGGAATGCAAATATTTAGAAGCCAGGCAATAACCTACAGGTATGCCTATGTATCTGTATGTTTGTATTAATAATTAATAGTTATGTATCTGTCATGATTCCTTTTATATTACACAAGTTAAAAGGACTTTTTACAATAAAATGTATTGCCATTAATCTAACTCAATGCAGAAAGCTACATGAAGAAAAGAATTTCATCCTAATAAATTAGAACGTTAGGCTTATTAACTATTTCACTTTTCACTATCCACCCATGACCACAGGAAACAAAATACAGAAAGAAAACCATGTTCTATGACTACCATGATATATAACTACACACATAGATATAGAACTAATGTATTAAATTATCCTATATAATAAAGAGCTAATGTGCTAATTAGACTGGGTGGCAGAACAACCTTCTGGAACAACCTACTGAATGACCAGTGGGTGGGGAGGCAGGCCGTGAGGCAGCTGGGGCCACCAGGGCCATGAGGGCTGAGGCAGATGGGGCTGAGAATGTCTGCTCTTGCGCAAATTTTGTGCATTGGGCTTCTAGTATATATATAATTATATAAATCAATATAGAATAACTAGAGTTATTCTATATTGCACAAAATTGTGCATGGTGGGGTCCAGCCGGCCCAGCCCCAAACAAGGAGGCTCGGGGTTGGGCCTGTTGGGAGGAGGAGATGTCGGGAGGTTGGCCGGCGCTGATCAGGGCCGGTCAGGGATGGGCTGGCTGGAGGGAGGGGCCATGGGTGATTGGCTGGAGGGCCCACCCCTGATTGGGGTTGGGGGAGTCGATTGGGGGTAGGGCCAGCCATGGGAGGGGCTGTGGGTGGTGGAATCGCTGGCCCCACCCCTGAATGGGGTGGGGTATGCCTATTGGGGCCAGCAGCCTGGGGGAGGGACCATGGGTAGTTGGCCGGCCAGCCCTGCACCTGATCATGGTGGGGGGACCAATCTGGGGTGAGACCCGCTGGGAGAAGGGGCTGCAGGAGGTTTGCCATCCAGCCCCACCCCCTATTGGGTAGGGGTGCGATCAGGGACAGGGCAGGCCAGGGGGAGGGGCTGTGGGCCTATCGTGGTGGGGCTGTCCCATTGTGGGCAGGGCTGGCTGAGGGGAAGGAGGAGGGGCATTTTGCAGCCAGCCCCGCCCTTGATCAGGGTGGGAGAGTCCAATCAGGGTTAGGCTGGCTGGGAAGAGGGACTGCAGGAGGTTGGCTGGCCAGCCCCACCCCCTGATGGGGCTGGTTCGCTGGCCACAGTGGGTGTCATAGTGACCGGTCATTATGGTCATTACAGCATTACGGTTGCTGTTTTTTTATATATATAGATAATAATACCAAAGTGTAATTTCTCATTTATAGCAAGGTTCTAGTTCTAACACTAAAAAAGATTTCTTGCTCAATACTGTGCATTAGATCACAAAATTTTTAAATCATCTATGACTAACACTCACCTTATTTATACGTCTATTTGCACTGCACAGTATTTGCATATTATAGTTAACTGGCTATCACAAAGCAACAACCGTGTTCAAAAAGTAATTATAATGTGTGAGTACAAAGATTGTAACCATATAAAACATAATGATATTATGCCATTTCCAATATGAGCACTTTTATATATGCCAAATCATGCAAGAAAGCGTATTTTTGGAAATTGAAAAGTGTTTCATAAGCACCCGTGGGACATAAACTTCCTTCACAAAGGCACATATGGGCTCATTCCTGAATTCTCTGGTATTTTTCATCTAAATGAAAATTATTTTTACAGCTGAGCTGATTTTTGCAGCAGTTTTTCACACTGCCCTGCAGATGCATTAATGTGTTTTTATCATGGTGACATCTGATTATAAACAATCCCATTTTATGTTAAACTTATGCTATTTCTCTCATATTTACATTAAGAGGAAATGGAGACTCAAAATAAGTATGTGTAATCGTCCTTCCAACAGTTCCTGTAGCCCTTTGCCAGCTTGAGGCTATTGTTTGGTGAGGGTAGGGTGAGGTGATTCAAGCATCTGAAATATAAATAAAAGTGTTTCCCTAAATTTCCTTAAATCAGAAAGAAAAAAATATGTTTGGGCTATACTAGACAGATTTATTTGAATTCCCTTGCCTATTCCCGTGAACCCACCACCAAACAAGTGAAGCTTCTCATTGTATAGTTGAAGAATTACTAGTGCTTCATTTTATAAAAATAAAACTGTAGGTGATTGTGTATCAATTGGTCTGAATGTGTACATGCAGCAAATAGGTGGTGAACCGCTTCCTCCACTTAGGTGCTGAATAGAAGCATTTATCATGAATCTGTCATACATTGAATGCAGGAGACTAGATACTAAGGCCGAAAAGTCATTTTGTCCATTCATTCCTTGATTTGTTCCTTTGTCCTTCACTCATTTATTTATTCATTCAACAATAAATATTTATTGAGCTCTTCCTGTGAAGCCAGCACTGTGCCAAGGTCTGGGAATACAATGGTAAATAAATAAACAGGAGGAGCTCAGAAGGCAGTTCCAGATCCTTCTCAAACTCACTCATCCATTGATTCACGTTTGCTTCCAACACATAGTGCAATAAAAAGAGTCAAACATGGGTTTCATTTGCACTTAACAGCTGGGTGATCTTGGGCCAGTTGTGTAAGTTCTCAGAGCCTCAGCTTTCATATCTGTTGTCTACCTCAAACAATGATGGTGTAGATTACAAACACATCAAGAAAAAGTCTTGATATTTTATTCTCCCCCCATTCACACCAAATCTCACCTGTTCCCCAAATGTTAGGTCCCAGGTGTATGATCCATAATGGATGGATGAATTTCCTAGCACTGTGTTTAATTATAGCTGAGAATACAGAGATATATTCAGTAAGGTCCCTGCCTTCTGACAAATTAAATTTAGAATACCAATGGATAGCATTTAACATATGCCAAACATTATTCTAAACAATGAAGAACTCACTTCATTGTACATGAAGGAACTCACTTTTCCTCACAATAATCTGAGATAGAAATTACATGCATCCTGTTTTCTGAATGAGGGAACCGAGGCACAGAAAAATTAGGTAACTTGGCCAGTCACATAGCTAGTGAGCAGCAAGGTAGCCTTCAAACCCAGAATGCCTGTCTCTGGAACCCAGGTTCTTAACCACTATCCTGCATTGCCTCTCAGGGGAGGCTAATAATACAAGAAAATTGATCATAACTATCATTCGAGTGGTTTAAGCAGTTAGATGAACAAGGGGAGAGAACTCAGGGGCTTTTGGTGTGAAATTTTAAAATTTAATAGCATCCTATCTAAAAAAAGAGAACATGCAAATTAACCATCACTCCACTATGCCCAAAAGCCATGCCCACCAGCCAATCAGAAGCAAGTATGCAAATTAACCCAACTAAGATGGCTGCGGCCATGGAGCTGGAGCGAGCAGGAGGCTTGGCTTGCTCCCAGCGATGGAGGAAACCAAGCTTCCGCCTGCCCTGGCCGGCCCTGGGCTTCGCTCAAGGCTACAAAATTTCAATTATAGAAGATAAATAAATCCCAGATACCTGCTTCCCTCCGTTCAAGGAGGCACTGAAAAACAAAAAAAGAAAAAAAGGAGGGGGCTGGGAGCTTGGGTTGCCGGGGTCGTGGCCAGCCTGCAAACAGCCATCAACCCCTCACCCAGGCTGGCCAGGCACTCCAATGGGGACCCCCACCCTGAAGGGGCTTGACCAGCCTGCAAACAGCCATCAACCCCTCACCCAGGCTGGCCAGGCACCCAAGCGGGACCCCCACCCTGATCCGGGACACCCTTTAGGGCAAACCAGCCGGCCCCCACCCATGCACCAGG
>NW_006294339.1:4591127-4593290 GCF_000327345.1 Myotis davidii | reverse complement strand
TGTATACACACACACACACACACACACACACACACATATACATATACATATATGCATACATTACATACAGACAGACAGGTTTTACCCTCAGTGCTTTTGTTTTCTACACCTTAAAATGAAAATTTTGATAGTATCTATATTACTGATTTATTGTTTAAATTAAGTGGGATATAGTATATTTAAGCATTTAGCAGCACAATACCTGGAACATGGTCAATGCATCATTCCCCACCACCACCCCCAAAAAAGACCACTATTGCATTTGTGCATGACAATTTATTATGTTGAATTCTATGGCACTTCTGAGTCCCACACACTGTACATGTATGTGGGTTGCAACCAAGTCATTAATGACTACTAAAAAAAATAATTTCATGTTTCCAAATATTTCTGGTTGAATATCATGTGTATGAGTTATGGATAAAGAAGCACAAGAATAGACATGTTAACGATGAAAAGGCACCAAATTGTTACCAAACCTTGGCCCAGCAACCTCAGTATTTGAGTTTGACAAAGAGAATTCAGAGCCAAGGAACTCAAATTATAAGAGGAAGTTTGAAAGTCACAGAGTTAGAAAAGATGAGCCAGCTGGGCTGTATGGGCTCAAAAAATAAGCTACAGAGGCAAAAGAAGGTATCTTAGAGCTTAGGGGAAAAAGGCAGAGAGAATGTGCTTGGGGGATGGAGAAGGGTAAAAGGGCAGGCATGCTCTAGAGCTAGAAAGAAAATGCACTGGGTCCTTTGTCTTAAGGCAGTGGTTCTTAACCTGTGGGTTGTGACCCCTTTGGAGGTCAAATGACCCTTTCACAGGGGTCGCCTAAGACCATCCTGCATATCAGATATTTACATTACAATTCATAACAGTAGCAACATTACAGTTATGAAGTAGCAACGAAAATATATTTATGGTTGGGTCACAACATGAGGAACTGTATTTAAAGGGCCAGAAGGTTGAGAACCACTGTGACTTAAGGGCTTTTATCTGGAGGTCTCCGGGGAGGATCTGAATAGAACATTCATCAGCTTTCCAGGTGTGTGCTTTCAGGGTCTTGATCTCAACTGATTGGTTTGCACCAGGGCAGGGGTTCATTGGTCATGGAAGCTGGTCCTCAGCCATGGCATCACCTACCAGGTCTTGCTTGCTGCTTTTCTGGGCTTAATGCTTAAGGGAGTGGTTGTGCAAGGGAGTCATATGAGGCTATTCTCTGCCCCCCTTGTTCCTCCTCTAAGAGGTCTACCACATGACAAGCATTATGAAAGGTCAGAGATCTAAACCTCTTGACCAGCAACTTGATAGGGGAGGAGAGGTCACCCTGGGGTGAGGTCTCACCCTATGATTGTTACTTGCTTTTAGTGCTGGTGACCTTCTACACCTGGCTAATTGTTCTTGCTCTGCTCATGCCTGTCTAACCGCCAACTATTATATGAGTGAAATGGCTCTTTCTTCCCCCTAATTCTTTGCTGAAAAGTTATCTTTCACTGCAAATGAAAAGCACAAAACAAAACAAAAAAAATAGAAGCAATGTGGTATAGTAGAAAGTGCACAGGATGAGGGCTGAGAAGATCTGGGATCTTGTTTTGTTTTGTTTTCCTGTTTTAAGCAAGACCTTTAGTCTCTCTAAGATAATTTTTAGTATAAAATGAGGTCCAAGCTGTTAGGGGCAAAAACAGAATATTGGGGACTAGCTATAGTTATAAGAAATATTAATCATGCTTTGTTAACCGTGATTGCCTTGTTCTGATTAAAGAAAGGACTTTCTAACCTGGCTGGGAGTTGTATGCGCCTGGGACCTGGAAGTCAACCTTGGATCTGGCATTCAACCTTGGACCTGGGAGTCAACCTTGGAATTCGGTTCATTCTCCTTCAAGAACAGCTTATTATTATGGGAAGATGAACAACCTTGTTGCCTACACAGTGGAGTCCTGCCCCAGCCCACATAGCCTCCTTCCCTATGCCTGTAATCCTACTTCTCCATGTAATCCTTGTCCTACCTAATGTAGGCAGCTGGCTTATGCGGAGGTTGCAGAGCAGACTTTTGTGGATGACCCGCTGCTCTCCCATTCTGCTGGCATTATTGGAATAAATGCTCATATATGTTTTAACTCTGTCTCTCTTTAATTGGCTCAAGTAGTGACAGGCAGCCCGGAACCCTTGGTTGTCTCA
>NW_006294339.1:4586001-4589380 GCF_000327345.1 Myotis davidii | reverse complement strand
AAAAAATAAAAATAAATAAATATGTCTCCTAAAATACTCACAGAATGTATTAGGTGCTTGTACTGAATCTCTCCATTCTTTTTATAACTGCATGTCTGACTACCAGGACCACTCCACTGCATGAGGCTGAAGGCTTCTGTGAATGAAAATCCTGGAATTGTGTAGCCACATGAGGTGGCCTTAGATTACATAAATTTCCAAAATTTTTATGAATAGAATTCTGTCCATAAATGATATACAATAATAATAATTTCAAAAGTACAATTTTTAACGGTGTCATTTCAGTCTACCAAGAATTTCCACATTTTTGATCTCATTGTATTCTTATATCAACCCATTGTATAAGGTCTGTTTCTCACTATCAAACTGGGAACTTGGTTTTAGGTAGAGACAGCAACTTACCCAAACTAACACAGCTATTGAGTGACAGACTTGGGATTTAAATTGCTGGTTTTATTTGCAATAATATTTTCACTGTGCTACTTTTATAAAAAATCAGAAATACCTTGCATGTGCCAGAGAGAATTCCATGACCTCATAGGTGGATATAAAATCAAAGGAGGTGTAATGATATTACAGAAAAGCTCAAAAGAGCCAAGAAACCACCCACAGATATTAGAAGGGTCCTTCTGGAAAATTTTATTTTATTGTATTTTAGATTTTGTAAAATATGTTTTATTATAGATAGCTTATAGACTCACTTATTAATTCAGTACATTTTTTGGGGTGTCTGTGATTGACAAGCCACTGAGCTGAACACTATGGGAACTATGAAAATGAGTATGACATAGTCCTTGATCTCATGAAAGATATAATCCCCAAGCACATAAATAACAAGTACAGTGTTATGAAAAACCCTAATCCTAACCCTAAACCTAACCCTAACCCTATCCTGAAACCCTAACCATAACCATAACCATAACCACTAATCCAAACCCGAACCCAAACCCTAACCCTAACCCTAACACTATCCATTAATCTTAACCATAACCCTAATCCTAACCCGATCCTGAAACCCTAATCCTAACCCTAACCCTAACACTAACCCTAACACTATCCAGAAATCCTAACACTCACTCCCTCATCTGAGGAGCAGCAACCACGTGAGCAGCTTGCCCCGTCTGAGGAGCAGCAGCCACATGAGCAGCCTGCCCATGATTGAGGAGTGGCAGCCCCACGCAGCCCGCCCCCATCCGAGGTGCAGCAGCTGTGCAGCCCACACCCTCCTCCTGTCTGAGGAGCAGTAGGTATGCGAGAAACCTGCCCCCATCCAAGGACCAGCAGCTGCACGAGCAACCTGCCCCCATATGAAGAGCAGCAGCGGTGTGAGCAACCCATACCATACGAGGAATAGCATCGCCACGAGCAGCCCACTCCCATTCAAGGAGCAGTAGCCACCCGAGCAGCCTCCCCAAGTCTGAGCAAATCACCCACACGAGCAAATCACCCATATCTGAGGAGCGGCAGCCCTGCGCAGTCCACACTGGTCCGAGGAGCACTCTCTAGGAGCACATGTGCAAGAACGTCAGCCAAAGGGAAGGAAAGAGCAAATGAACTCTCACAGAAGAGTGAGTTGATTATTAATTGTACTGTGGTTTCATCAACTGAAGGGACTAGCTATGCAGGCTTTGCTCTCAGGCATAGGCAGTATTGAACAGGAATAGGCAGTATTGAACAGAGAGTTCCTCGACATCATCAATGAAAACTATGCCCTGTGAAGTGACTGGCAGCTACTTAGTAGTTCTCTAAACAGAAACCATCCTCTTTCATCCTGATCACTGATAGGGAATTTTTGGACTGGAGCCCGGAGAGCAGCAGCCTCATGTGTCCTGTCCCTGTCCAAGGAGCAGCAGCTGTCAGCTCTGTGAGCAGCCTGCTCCCTCATCAAAGGAGCAACAACCACGTGAGCAGCCTTCCCCTCTGAGGAGTAGCAGCCACAGGAGCAGCCTGCCCACAATTGAGGAGTTGTAGCCCCACCCAAACTGCCCCCATCGGGGGAGCAGCAGCGGGGTGAGCAGCCCATACCCATACAAGGAACAGCATTGCTGCGAGCAGCCTGCTCCCATTCAAGGAGCAGTAGCCACCCGAGCAGCCTCCCCCAGTCTGAGGAGCAGCAGCCACATGAGCAGACCACCCACATCTGAGGAGCAGCAGCCCTGCGCAGTCCACACTGGTCCGAGGAGCAGCAGACACATGCAGCCTGCACCTGTCCAACGAGCAGCAGCTGGGTGAGTGGCCTGCCCCCATCCGAGGAGCAGCAGCCACGTGAGCAGACAGCCCCTGTACGAGGTGCAGCAGCCGCACGTGCAGCTCACTCCGGCCCAAGGAGCAGCAGCCGCCCGAGCAGCTCACCCCTGTTTGAGGAGTAGCAGCCACACGAACAGACAGACTGACCACATCTGAGGAGCAGCAGCCCTATGCAGCCCACACTGGTCCAAGGAGCAGCAGCCACACGGAGTCTGCACCTGTCTGATGAGCAGCAGTTGGGTGAGCATCCCGCCCCCATCTGAGGTGCAGCAGCCACACGTGCAGCTAACCCCCACTCGAGGAGCAGCAGTCAAGCAAGCAGCCCATCCCCCCTCTGAGGAGCAGCAGCTGCTCGAGCAGCCCACACCTGTATGAGGAGCAGTAGCCCTGTAAGTAACCTGCCCCTGTCTAAAGAGAGGCAGCCTCACGAGCAGCCCACCCCACCTGAGGAACAGCAGCAGCATGCAGCCAGCCCTGATCCAAGGAGCAGGAGCCATGCTCAGCCCGCCCCCACCTGAAGAGCAGCAGCCTCATGATCAGTCCACGCCTGTCCAAGGAACAGCACCTGTGCAAGCAGCCTCACCTACCAGCCGGAGGAGACACCACTGCTGCGAACAGCACCCACCAGAGGAGCCACTGCCAACTGAGGAGCAGCCACTACTGCAACCACTTGAGCAACTGCAGCCCGAGGAACCACTGCCACCCAAGGAGCAGCCCCTGCATGACTCAACATCTAGATCAGTCGGTGAGACCAAAAATGGGTAGACAAAGAAACCCCCAAAGGAAAGAAAAGGAGGAATCGCCAGAAAAAGAAATAAATAAAATAGAAGCAAGCAATTTGTCAGAGAAAGAATTCAAGAGTAATGGTTATAAGGATGCTCAATAGTCTGGATGGGAAATTTACCAACATGTGTTAAGAATCAAGTGGAAATGAAGAATGACATAGCTGCAATAAAAAACACAATGGAAGGTTTCAACAGTAGACTAAAAGAAGTCAAGGCCTGAATCAGTGAGTTAGAAGACAGTATAGAAACAGCAATTGGAAAAATTATTAAAAGCAGGAGGAGAGTTTAAGGGAGTGTAGGGACAATATAAAATGAAGCAACATCCACATAATAGGGGTGCCAGAATG
>NW_006294339.1:4581941-4582682 GCF_000327345.1 Myotis davidii | reverse complement strand
AAAAACTAAAAATGGAACTCCCATTTGACCCAGTAATCCCACTTCTAGGAATATACCACAAGAAATCAGAAACACCAATCAGAAAAGATATATGCATCTCTATCTTCATAGCAGCACAATTTACCATAGCTAAAATATGGAAACAGCCTAAGTGCCCATCAGCATATGAGTGGATTAGAAAACTGTGGTACATCTACATAATGGAATACTATGCTGCAGTAAAAAGAAGGAATTCTTACCATGTGCAACAGCATGAATGGAACTGGAGAGCATTATGCTAAGTGAAATAATCAAGTCAATGAAAGAAAATTGCCACATGATCTCACTCATTTATGGATAATAAAACCATTATAAACTGATGAACAAAAATAGATACAGAGGCAGATCAGCATCGAACAGACTGTCAAAGTACAGCGGGAAGGCCGTGGAGGGTTGGGGAGTAGGAAGGGGGGGTAAGAGATCAACCGTAGGACTTGTATGCATGTATATATGCATAACGAATGGACACAAGACACTGGGAGGTAGGGGAGGCTGGCAGGAATGTCAAAGGGGGGGGGGGGGGAGAAACATATATAATACTCTTTTTAATACTTTAAGCAAAAAAAAGAAAGAAAGAAATCCTAACACTAACCTTAACCCTAACCCTATGCTGAAACCCTAACCCTAAACCTAACCCTAACACTATCCAGAAACCCTAACCTTAACCCTAACCCTAACCCTAACCCTAACCTAATGCAGGAC
>NW_006294339.1:4579901-4581881 GCF_000327345.1 Myotis davidii | reverse complement strand
ATCACATCACTATCCAGAAACCCTAACCTTAACCCTAACCTTAACCCTAACCCTAAACCTAACCTAAACCCTAACCCTATCCTAAAACCCTAATCCTAACACCTACCCTAACACTATCCTGAAACCCTTACCCTAAACCTAACCCTAGCCCTAATCCAAACCCTAACCCTAACCCAATCCTGAAATCCTAACCCTAACCCTAACCCCAAACCCTGAATCCTAAATATAACCCTAACCCTAAACCTCACCACAAATCCTAACCCTAAACCCTATCCCTAAACTCTAACTCTAAACCCTATCCCTAAGCCTAAAACATAACCCTAACCCTAATACTACACTGAAACCTAACCCTAACCCTAACCTAACCCTAACCCTAACTCTAACACTATCCAGAAACCCTATACCTAACCCTAACCTAACGCTAGCCCTAGCCCTAGCCCTAGCCCTCACCCTAGTCTTAGCCTTAGCCCTTGCCCTAACCCTAAACCAAGCCCTAACCCTAGCCCTAGCCCTAGTCCTAACCCTAACCCTAGCCCTAGTCCTAACCTTAGCCCTAGCCCTAGTCCTAACCCTAGCCTTAGCCCTAACCTTAGCCCTAACCCTAGCCATAACCCTAAACCTAACCTTAACCTAACCCTATCCTTAATCCTAACCCTAACAAACTCTAACCATATACCCTAACCCTAACACCATCCAGAAACACTAACACTAACGCTAATCCTAAGGTTGGTCCTAGCCTTAGCCATAGCCCTAACCCTAACCCTAACCATAATCCTAACCCTAACCCTACCCATAGCCCTAGCCCTAGCCCTAGCCCTAGCGCTAGCCCCAGGACTAACTCTAACCCTAACCTTAAACCTAGCCCTAACCCTAACCCCAAACCCTGAATCCTAAATATAACCCTAACCCTAAACCTCACCACAAATCCTAACCCTAAACCCTATCCCTAAACTCTAACTCTAAACCCTATCCCTAAGCCTAAAACATAACCCTAACCCAAAAACTACCCTGAAACCATAACCCTAACCCTAACCTAACCCTAACCCTAACTCTAACACTATCCAGAAAACGTATACCTAACCCTACCCTAATCCTAACCCTAAACCCTAATCCTAACTCTAAACCTACACCCTAACCCTAACCCTAATTCTAACCCTAACCCTAAATCCTAATCCTAAACCTAACCCTTAACCCTAAACCTAAACCCTAACCCTAACTGTAACCCTAAACCCTAACCCTATCCCTCAAAACTAACCCTAACTGTAACCCTAACCCTAATGTTAACCCAAAACTGAACCCTAACTCAACCCTATCCCTAACCCTTACCCTAACCCGAACACTAAACCCTAACCCTATCCCTAACCCTAACTGCCCTTGCCACCAATTCCCCCTCCCCCAAAGCCTGGTGGCTTCTTACTGTCCCCCCTCCTGGCCTGGTTGCCCCCAACTTTCTCCTCTCCTGGCGTGGTCACCCCCACTGCCCTTCTGCTGGCCTGGTCGCCCCTCACATCTCCCCTGCCAGCCTGGTCATCCCATGCAGCCTGCTGTTCAGTCATTTGGTCATCACTCACTAACCACCCTGCCGACCTGGTTATAGGCAGCCATCTTGTGAAGTCATGAGTGTTAATTTGCATATTACCTCTTTATATATAGGATACTAGAGGCCCGGTGCACAGGGGGGACCCTCAGCCCGGCCTGTGCCCTCTAGCAGTCTGGGACCTCTCGGGAGATAACGAGCTGCTGGCTTAGGCCTGCTCCCGGGTGGCAGAGGGCAGGCCTAATCCCTAGGTGCAGCCCCCTGGTTGGGCTCAGCGTAGGGCCGATTGGGGAATTGGGGCGCCACCCCCTGTCATGCACAGAGCAGGGCAATCGGGAGGTTGTGATGCCACGCCCAGTCACGCTCAGGGTAGGGCCGATTGGGGGGTTGGGGCACAGCCCCCTGTCACACTCAAGGCAGGGTTGATGGGGTGGTTGCGGCGC
>NW_006294339.1:4575700-4579661 GCF_000327345.1 Myotis davidii | reverse complement strand
GTGTCCCCACTGGGGTGCCTGGCCAGCCTGGATGAGGGGCTGAGGGCTGTTTTCAGGCCGGGGGTGACTGAAGCTCCCAACCGCTCCTATTTTTCCTTTTTATTTTTTTATTCTGGGCAGCTTAGGCCTCCGCTGCTGAAAGTAGATTTCTGGCCTTTGCATACAATGTTGCGATCCTGCTGGCTGAAGTCTGGCGGTATTTGTTACAGAGTTTCTTAAACTGCAGGCTCAGAGGCCTGCAGCCGCAGGCGGGGAACATTGGTTTCCTCCGTCACTGAGGCAAGCAAGCCTCATGTTAGTTTCAAGCTGCCTGTCTGCCGGCCGCCATCTTGGCTGTCAGTTAATTTGCATATCTCGCTGATTAGCCAATGGGAAGGGTAGCAGTCATACGCCAATTACCATGTTTTTCTTTTAATAGTGTAGATTTGCTAAATGCTAGGCACATAGTAGACTAAAGGGCAAAAAGACAAAAGTTCTTATCCTAATGGAGTTTGAAGTCTGGTGAGGAAGACAGGAAAGAAACACAAGTTAAAGATACATTCTATGAAGATAAATAAAGCCATGTGATTGTAGAGATGCGGGCATGGTGAATAAAGCAAAGGCCTAAAGAACATTCCAGCAGATGGAAGGACCATTAGTGCAAAGTCCTGCATCTTCCTGTCCCTGTCCTTCTGTATCCCATTTTCCCATCCCCTAACATTTAAAGAAAGAAAAAATGTCTGAATTGAAGAAAATAATGCACGCAGTAATTCCATGTTTCTGAGGGCTGCTTTAACAAATTAGTACAAGCTGGGCAGCTTATAAAAACAACAAAATATGTTCTCTCACAGTTCTGGAGGCCAGGGGTCCTAAATCCAGAGAGCACACTCCCTCTGCCCCTTTAGGAGGGAGTCCTTTCCTTGCCTCTGCCCCTTCCTGGTGGCAGCCCCATCACTTCTGGCTTCCTCCCTGCAACCTTTGCCTCCATTTCCACATGGTCTTCTCTTATGTTTGTGCATGACTGCTCTTCTGGGATTAAGTTCAGTGTATGGTGTGAAGTAGAGGTCTTACACTTCCGTTTGTATGTAGATAGACAAGTTATTTTATACCTGCTGCAAATGTATGATGCAGCTATGACTTATCTGCTTTGTAAAACTTTCCCTGATGGCATAACTGTCTGCTAGTCATTCATTCAACAATGACTCTGGGAAGGCTTATTATGTACCATGTTAGGCACTAATGTCTGTCTTTTGTCTGAAGGGTGTTAGAGTCTTTTGAAGAAAACAATTAAGTCTGTATAGTAAAACAAGAGGCCCGCTGCACAAAATTTGTGCAAGAGTAGGCCTTCCTTCCCCCAGCTGCCCACTTCAGCTTCACAGTCCTGGCCCCACAGCCTGCCCGCACCCACCTTGGCCTGGTGCTGCCCATGTCCACTATCACACACCCCTGGTTCCTCGGTTCTGTGGAGCGCCCTCCCCCCCCCACCCCCCCGATCGATCGCCCCACAGAAGGTGGCCTGGACTCTCTCTTTGGGGCAATTGCGGATCACCCTGATTGCCTCACCGGCCAGTGACCTGGGCCTCCATCTGTGGGGCAATCATGGGGCAATGCGCCCCCCCCACCCCCCTGCGACCAATCACATCGTGCCCACCGTGGTTGGCCTGGTGCCAGTGCGTGTCATAGCATGGTCATCCAGATGGTCATTCTAGCCTTCGGTCTTTCAGTTGATTTGCATATTACACTTTTATTATTATAGACTAGTGGTCTGGTGCACAAAATTCATGCACGGGGGGTGTTGTCCCTCAGCCCGGCCTGCACCCTCTGCAATCTGGGACGCCTTGGGGGGTGTCTGACTGCTGGTTTAGGCCTGATGGGGGATCGGGCCAAAACCAGCGATTGGACATCTCTCTCTCGGACTGCTGGCTCCTAACTGCTCCCCTGCCTACCAGCCTGATCGCCCCCAACTGCCTCCCCTTCCACTCTGATCACCCCTAACTGCCACCCCCTTGCTGGCCTGGTCAGCCCCAACTGTCCACCCCTGCATGTCGCCCCTAACTGCACTCCCCTGCCAGCCTGATCGTCCCTAACTTCTCTCCCCCGCCGGCCTGCTCTCCCCTAACCGCCTCTGCCTCAGCCCTGCCACCATGGCTTTGTCCAGAAGGTCTCCCGGCAGGTCTCCTGGTCTAACTAGCATATTACACTTTTATTAGTACAGATGTGATATGTGCCATGGTAATGTGGCAAGTAATTTGTTAAGTTCTTCTCCTATTAAAAATGAGTCATTTGGAGAAAGTGATCATAAGCTCTAATTAGATTATCTCTAGCACCTAGCATGAATTCTAGTATGGAATAGGAACTCATGAAAATTTGATGATAAATATCCATACAAATTCAGTGAGTACATACATTTTTATACATTGAATATGTATACAGAATATACATATATATGAATTCAGTGAGTAATACACATACACCTTCCTCTCAGACACACAGCTAAAGTTGCACTTGAGGAAACCACTAATTTTTCTTCTGTGTACCTTAGACAGAGGACAAAGTTTATTCACTGTAGCTCAGTGATTTTCAACCTTTTTCATCTCATAGCAAACACAAGCTAATTACTAAAATTCTGTGGTACATAAAAAATATTGTATTTTTGCATATCTGACATAAAAATAGGTGTAATTTTGATTTATGGACATCAGACGGCTATTGTTGTGTTGGCTATTATCATTTTTTTTTATTTGACAACCTAAGGGAAAAGAGGTCAGTACCTCTGACTAAATAGTCAGCTATTGCATGTTTAAAAATTCTTGTGGCACACCGGTTGAAAATCGCTGGTCTAGATAAATGATTAAAGTGTTGGCTGCTTTTATATCATATTAAAATACAGACTCTATCACTTAGTAACCACATAATCTTAGACCAGTTACGTAACCTCCCCTTGTCCCAGTAACCTCATTTACTAGTATAAAATGCAAAGCCTTCCTTATAGAGTTGTTTAGACTATTACATGAATTCATACAAATAAAATAATTAGAGTTCTAAAGGCTCAGTGAGGACAGGAGTTTTTGTTTGCTCTGTTCATTGCCATATTCCTAGTGTTACCAGACAGGGATCCGGCCTGGAGCGGATCTGCTTCTGCTAGTCTGTATGATGTGAGTTCTGGACTTTGTAGAGGAAAGATTTCACAGCAGGAGTTCAGGTGATTTTGAGAGTATGTTTATTAAAGCTGGGGACAGTGAAACAGGAAAGGCCTAGGAAGCAACAGGAGAGAGACTAGGCGGGGCTGCTTTGGCTCTCTAGAAACATTATGGGAAAGAAGAGAGCCGAGGTAGGGTTACTGTCAGCTCACTGGAGAATCAGAGAAAAGGGCGCCTTGGAGACAAGCTCAGGGGGTTAGCCTGGGACAAGCTGTCACTGCCCATTGCTCGGCTGGTCGCAAGTCTCGTGGGGGCCCTTAGAATTTAGGAAATGCATGCCTGTGGGTGAATAAGAGGGGAAGGGAGAGGTGTGGACCTGCTCCTGGGAGAGGGAGCACCGGCTGGGACCTTTGTTTTGAGGGTTTTTAAAGCTGGGAGTTTAGGGGAGATCTCAGGGGAGATTTCAGTAAAATATTCTTCAACTCTTCCAGGTGTGCCATTTCAGTGTCCTGGTCTGTGATAATTGGTCAACACCAGGGGTCATTAGTCATTGCAGCTGGTCCTGGCATCACCCACCTGGTTTTGCTGATTTTCTGGGCCTGGAACTGAAATAGTACAACTGAGGCCTAGATCTTATCTCTAAGGAGGAAAAGTAATGGGGTCTAACGTGCATGGCCAAAGAGACATATGAAAACATGTTCAAAGTCACTAATCATCCGAGAGATGCAAATCAAAACAACAATGTGGTACCATCTCATACCTGTCAGAATGGCTACCATCAACAAATCAACAAATGACAAGTGCTGGCGAGGATGCGGAGAAAAAGGGACCCTTGTGCACTA
>NW_006294339.1:4567376-4575174 GCF_000327345.1 Myotis davidii | reverse complement strand
AACATAAACTGATGAACAAAAACAGATCCAGAGACAGAGAAGCATCAATCAGACCATCAGATCTCAGAGGGAAGGTAGGGGAGGGGGGGCGGTTAAGGGGGAGAGATCAACCAAAGGACTTGTATGCAAACATATAAGCCTAACCAATGGACACAGACAACAGGGGGGTGAGGGCATGAGTTGGGGGGATGGGGGATAATGTGGGGATAAGGACACATATGTAATAACTTAATCAATAAAAAAAAATAAAGTGCATGGTCAGAAATATGTCAAGGGATGAAAGTCCAACCTGGGCGCGAGGTCCTACGTCAGTTTTGCTGGCTGTAAATTGCTGGGCCAGTTTCCCAGCTCCACTTACCAAGGAATTTTCCTAACTTCTTACTATCCTATCTCATTAGCTCCTAGAAGAGTGCTTGGTACATAGTAGGTGCTCAACAAATATCTGTTGCATAAAGGACAAATACCTAGATTAGGAAAAGAACAATAACAGTTGGCTATTATTTTTTATGTATGATATAAAAGTTCTGAATTCTTTTTTTTTTAATTCTTTATTGTTGAAAATTTTACGTATGTCTCCTTTCCCCCCGATTAACCTCTAGGTTCTGAATTCTTATTCCAACCATTCCCCACGCCCCAATTATAAGTTTTCACTTTGGGAGTCATGGCATCTTTCTACAATGACACAAGGTGGCAGCATCAGTCTCCTTTTGAGTTATCAGCATCGCTCTAGTTCGACCTGTTCTAGAGACAAACTTTGCAAAGTCTCTATAGGCAAATTCATCCATTCTAGATCCTGTTTTTTATTTAAATGAACAATGTTAACTGTTTGAATTATCGTAAGGTTATCTCTTAACTGCCACAATTTTTAGCCAAAGAAAAGATTACCACTAAAAATATTCACATGAATCAAGGCTGCTTTACACTAACACTACTGTTTTGTTTTCTTACAGCTCCCTTTTGGTAACAACTGCTTGGCAAATAATGTACTCAAATCTTCCGTTTCAGTGACACAAGATGCAACAAAGTTGTTCTTTTCCAGGCCAGTAAGAAAAGACAAAACAAAATAAAACTTCTTCTCCTTTGTCTTTTAAATAGACGTGAGGCTGATTCTGCAATCCCTCTGAATTACCCTGGGAAACCACTGCCGAGAAGCAGAAATTACTGAGTACCTTTGAGGGTGAGACCTTGTGGTATGAAGAACCTTGGTTTAGAAATTGAGACGAGGAATCCTGGTGGTGCTTCAGGAATCTCCTGGCCCCACTTTAAACACATCTATTACATTTTCAACATTCAGTACCTTTATTTCTAAATCATAATCTCTGCCTTACCTACTTGAAATCAGTTTAGTGAATGCAAATACCTTTATAAAATGTAAAGGTATTTATTTTATATTGAGTGAACTAAGGTTAGAATCATTTCCATTTTGCCTATGGGAAAACCCAGTTCTAGCCAGTTACATGGGCTTGCCTCAGTTTTCTCATCTATAAAATACGCTAATGATAGCAACTCCACCTACTTCAGTGACTTGTAAGGATAAAATAAGATAATAGAAATGAAAGTGTCTTTAAAATGAAAGTGCTCTCACTGGCCCAAGATTATTAGCTTAAGCAAATGGCTTTTCTTGAGTTTCACAAACAATCCTGAAGAAAACAGTATGTAACTAAGTTGCAAAACAAAGCATGTTTAATTTACTACCTTCAGAAATCTCAAGAAATTGTGCATTTAAAAGAAGATAGGAAGAGAGACGCTGAAGGTGTTATGACATTTAGTGAAGGATGAATAAAATTAAATGGTTAGGTGTATTGTGTGTTTCTGCAGTATATATACTAACTTAGGTGTATTGAGGAACAATGTGTTCATTCAAAGTATTAACCTTCAACTAACATTTGTCAACTGCTTGTTGCATATCAGCTATTTTCAAACGCATTATTTCATTTTTAATGTTATAGTTCCCAGAACCTGCGAAAGACCTCAGCCCCATTTCAAAGTTAAGGAAGCTGAGACTCGAGAAGTTGCTCAGCTTGCCTCAGGTCAAACAGCACATCTAAAAGACAAAATAGTCAGGCTTCAAATCCTCTGCTTCTCCTGTCTTTATCAGGACTGTTTCTATGGAGGCCTCTACTCAGGCCTGTGGGGGCTTCCCTCATCCAACCAGCACCAAGCAGCGACTTTTGTTTAGTAAAAAGTGAGGTGGAATGTAAATGGAAAACCGGAAGAAGCTGGATAAATGGATACTTAGTAGCCCAAACTCATCAGCCTTCTCCTTCTCCTTCCTCTCTTCTTCCTCCTCCTTCTCCTCCCCTCCCCCACTCCTCCTCCTCCTCCTTCTTTTTCTTCTTTTTTTTTTTGTTAATTAATCTTCACCGAGAAAACTTTTCTCCATTGATTTTAGAGACAGTAGAAGGGAGTGGGAAAGATAGAGAAAGAAAGAGAGAGAGAGAGAGAGAGAGAGAGAGAGAGAGAGAGAGAGAGAAACATTGATTGGTTTCCTCCCACAAGCACTGTGACCACAGTGGGTGATGGAGCCTGGTGACAGCAATCAAACTCTGGGATCCTTCAGTCTGCTGGTCAGTGCTTTATTCACTGAGGCAAACTGGCTTGGGCTCATCTGTCTTCTTAAGTGAATTTCAATGGCTTGGGAAATTTGGGCTCTGACCTTTGGACTATATATACCTTTATATGATGGGAACTCCGTTATCTCTCCCTTAACCATTTCCAGAGCCAATTCATGCCTCTTTGAAAAAAAAAAAATTAAATGATTAATTATTGAATGATTGAATGTTAGGGGTGAAAAAGAGAGAAATAAAATTATGAGGTAACAAGAGATCTTAGAAGTAAA
The DNA here is from genome assembly GCF_000327345.1 of Myotis davidii. Lineage (NCBI taxonomy): Eukaryota > Metazoa > Chordata > Mammalia > Chiroptera > Vespertilionidae > Myotis > Myotis davidii. The sequence continues at coordinate 4,572,335 of NW_006294339.1, read as the reverse complement.
GGCCATTTCTGACTCTTGGGAGGTGTCAGTTATTAAGAATGATGTTCTGTCGTTGCCACACATAATAAGTTAATCTTAAAAAGGCATCTATCCTGGCTGATATTATAGTTTTTATACAGACTAGTTTGGTCATCTGACTGTCATTTTAGGTGTGAATTTTGGTAAGCTACATTTACCAGGAATTTTAATTACATTTAAATGGACACCATTCTAAACTATCAAGTCTGTTCTGTGGCATTACTTGCTAGGTAGATTGTTCAATTTTGGGTTTAAAGCAAAAAGGCTGTCACATTTATGTACTTGGGAGGTTGTTTTATTTCCTATTATCTAAAGAACTAGAGGCCCAGTGCACAAAAATTTGTGCATTTGGGGGGAGGGGAGGATTCCTTAGCCTGGTCTGTGCCCTCTCACAATCTGGGACCCCTCGGGGGATGTCCACCTGCTGGCTTAGTCCTGCTCCCCGGGGAATCAGGCCTAAGCTGGCAGTAAGAAATCCCTCTGGCAGCCTGGGAGCCCTCAGGGGATGTCCACTTGCCAGTGGGGAGCAGGCCTAAGTTGCACTTGGACATCCTTAGCACTGCTGAGGAGGTGGGAGAGGCTCCCGCCACCACCGCTGTGCTGGCAGCCGTCAGCCTGGCTTGTGGCTGAGCAGAGCTCCCCCTGTGGGAGTGCACTGACCACCAGGGGGCAGCTCCTGCATTGAGCATCTGCCCCTTGGTGATCAGTGTGTGTCATAGTGACCAGTCATTCCCAGTCATTTTGCTGTTAGGGTCAATTTGCATATTACCCTTTTACTATATAGAATGATACTGACACTGTATTTATGACTTACTCAAGTCAATTTTAATGGGCCTGTGTAGTTTCTGTTCCCTTGAAGAGTTATCCAAGTATACTTGTTTGCATACAAATACATGCATCAATTAACATTAGGGTCATTTTGTTATGAAAAAAAAATAGCCCACAGACCTTTGTAAATGGAAATGTAAAACTATCATTTAAGCATCCATTAATTTTTCCCTTTCATTTGTCCCTGGAATAACTGATTTTTATTCTTCTTAAAAATTTGTTGAGTTTAGTCCAGAGAACCTTAAAGCAAAATGGGTTCCTAGTATTCAATCTAGTGCTTACTAAAGTTAACAATCTTACCCTATAACTTTAAAGAGACCAACAATGATTGGTGAGTTATGATATCATTCAACTACAGCAAAAACCTGGCCTTTAAAAATGTTTATTCTTAAATTAATAAAAGTCATTTCACAGATAAGGTGAAGAGAGGTAACTATACAATTCAAATAATAGAACAGAGTAGTATACAGTGGAATATAAGTGGCCTTTTTTTTCTTTTCTTTTTTAAAAAATATACTTTTATTGATTTCAGAGAGGAAGAAGAGGGAGAGAAAGATAGAAACATCAATGATGAGAGAGAATCACTGATCAGCTGCCTCCTACATGCCCCCTACTGGGGCTCGAGCCCGCAACTTGGGCACGTGCTCTTGACTAGAATCAAACCTGGGACCCTTTAGTCTGCAGCCTGACTCTCTATCCACTAAGCCAAACTGCCCAAGACATAAGTAGCCTTCTTAATGGCATGCATGCCCAAGGACTTTTCAAATTCCAAGAAAGAAAAGACCACAGTGGGATGTAGTTTCAGGAAGGTAAGCACTTTTAAGTTGAAATTCCATAGATACCATTTGATGACTTAGAACTTGAGAGATGATCATAATTGCAAAGAGGGTTGGATGGGCAAGGGAGAGACACTGGGATTCTTGAATTCCTTTTACAATGTCAATAATGGTGAAATCAACCTTGTATTGTTTCTGTTACTTTAACACTTCAAAAGAAGACATTTCTCACTGAAAAGCTATCTAAGGAATCTATTCTGTTAGTTACCCTGGCTTTTACTCCCTGCTATTATTTTTCCTCTTGGGTACTGTGTCCTGGCTTCAGCATTGTCTTGGAGATTCATTTATTCTTAGCTTCCAGAAAAACAGCGATTTTGCCTCTCTTTGTCAGCCCCAGGTATTGTTATCCAGTCTGGGCTTGAGCTTAATTCAGCAGCCACTAAGCCAGTGGTTCTCAACCTTCCTAATGCCGCGACCCTTTAATACAGTTCCTCATGTTGTGGTGACCTCCAACCATAAAATTATTTTCGTTGCTATTTCATAACTGTAATTTTGCTACTGTTATGAATCATAATGTATCTGATATGCAGGATGTATTTTCATTGTTACAAATTGAACATAATTAAAGCATAGTAATTAATCACAAAAACAATATGTAATTATATATTCAATATGTGTTTTCTGATGGTCTTAGGCGACCCCTGTGAAAGGGTCATTCGACCCCCAAAGGGGTTGTGACCCACAGGTTGAGAACCGCTGCACTAAGTGATGTGCCAGGTACTGAGGAGATGCTGTGAAGCAGATAATTTATAGAGTGGACTAGTCTTATGACACCAAATCAGACAGTAGCAAGTGCTACCAGAGTGTTATGACAAAGTGTGGAAGGTGAAGTTAATTCTGTCCAGGAGTCAAGAAAGGGCTCCCAGAGAAGGTAATATTTCAGAGGACCTTAAAGCAAGAGAGCATTGTGGGAGGTAGAGAAGGGACAGATGTGCATGATAGGTCGAGGGAGTACGGGGACAAGGGTTGGACTGTGAAAAGACTGTTTGAGAAAGGGCCAGTGGCTCTGGCAGGTGTGGCTCAGTTGGTTGGGTGTCCTCCCATCCAAGAAAAGGTTGCCGGCTCAATTTCTATCAGGGCACAAGCCCTTGTTGTAGGCTCAATCCCCAGTAGGGGGCACGAAGGAGGCAGAGGATCAATGTTTCACTCTCACATTGTTTCTGTTTTGCTCCCTCCCTTCCTCTCTTTCAAAAAAAGCAATTTAAAAAAAAGAGAGAGAGGGAAAGAAAGAAAAGGCCAGTGGCTGATAGGGTTATGAAACCCCATATCAAGTATTAAAAAGCTACAGGGTGTATAAAAAGAGACATCTGGAAGAAATGTTCATTTATTGTCTGCTGTGTACTTAACTCTCTGCTAGGCACTATAGAAAATATAAGGGAAGGCCCTTTCCTTGTGAATGTTTATCTGGAAGTGATTAAGTCACATAAAATAATTTAAAAATAATAACAATCTAAGGCAAAGCATTAGATGGCCCCCAAATACAAGCTAAAGACAGTATCTCTCACCGAAACCGGTTTGGCTCAGTGGATAGAGCATCGGCCTGCGGACTGAAAGGTCCCAGGTTCGATTCTGGTCAAGGGCATGTATCTGGGTTGCAGGCACATCCCCAGTAGGAGATGTGCAGGAGGCAGCTGATTGATGTTTCTCTCTCATCAATGTTTCTAACTCTCTCTCTCTCCCTTCCTCTCTGTAAAAAATCAATAAAATATATTTTAAAAAACATTTAAAAAAAAGATAGTATCTCCAGGGAGTAAGTACTCCTGCTGGCCTGGCTTCTCCCCACCCCACTGTGGTACAGGCACCCCTGGTATGGGGGCTGGAGGCTTGAGACTCCTTCACACCAGAAACAGGAGTAAAACTCATGGAATCCATATATAGAGCACTTCCTATACCCCTGGCACTTTTCTAGGTAGATTAATTTAATCTCCACAATTACACTATATGGGAGAGTTATCTCCAGTTTACATGTGGGGAAACTGAGGCACAGAGCCACAGCCAGGATTCAAACCTATGGAGTCTAGCTCTGGAGTCATGTTACCATCCTCAGAATCTAGCACAGGAATCCGTATTGGGTGTTAAGATCTTCAGAAAAAGACACAGTTTTCCTTGAATATTTACAGAAAAATGCGATTCAAATAAAAACAAAAACTTGGGGATAAAAAAAAGACTTGAAAGCCCCAAACTTGTGAGAAGTGCATTTTAGCTGTACAGCCTTAACTTTTGCCTGATCCAAGGCCAGCAAGAAAATGTTTCTTTTTTAATTTATATATATTATTAAATATATAATATATATTTTTTCTTTTCTTTTCTTTTTTTTAATTTTGGTTTGTGACAACCTGATGTTTCTGAACGCTAGGGGCTCCCTGATTCTCTAGTTTGAGAGTAACTTTTCCTTTTAGGATTTTTTTTTTTTTGAAGGGGGTGGGGAAAATGTGGCCTTAATTATCCTACGTCTTAGGCAGCTTAAGGAAGGGGCTGTGCTTTCTGAATCCCTTCAGAGCCAAGTGAGGAGGTCCCTCTCGTTCCCTCTCTCTCTTTTTAAAGGACCTCGTGAAATAAAAGTGCAGAAAACAAACCCGAGGCGATCACAACAGCAGCCGCGGCGGCGGCAGCAGCAGGAGGAGGAAAAGTTGGAGCTGGGCTGGCGCTGCGGAGTGGCCGGGCCCCGCGCAGCTCCCATTCATTAAGTCGCCAGCTGCGGAGGAAGGTGGCCGAGCGCCCGCGCTGCCCATTCGCTCGCTCGCTCTCCCAGGCACACGCCAGCCCAGCGCGCCCCGAGCCGCGCAGCTCTGCACAACTTTCTGCTCGGGATTTGGCTCTCTTCCTCTTGGACTTTCGAACGATTTGGGGTTGAGAGAGGAAGAAAGCAGAGGCACCCAAGGGGAGCAGAAAACACCACCGTCTGCGTTGGAAGCAGGCAGCGGAGCCGCACTCTCGCCTCCCTCCGCTCCCCAAACCCGGGCCGACCCGCCACTCTCCCGAGCAGCCTCGGCCAGGAAGCGAGCCCCGCGTCTGCGTGTGTGTCCGCTGTTGCGGGGCGTCTTCGCGGGGCGGGAGGATCGCGCCGCAGCCAGCGCCATGCAAAACTACAAGTACGACAAGGCGATCGTCCCGGAGAGCAAGAACGGCGGCAGCCCGGCGCTCAACAACAACCCGAGGAAGGGCGGCAGCAAGCGGGCGCTGCTCATCTGCCTCGACCTCTTTTGCCTCTTTCTGGGTGAGCGCAGCCCCGCTGTCCCTTGGCCCCTTTGCCCCTTTGCCCCTCGGCCTCGGCGCG
>NW_006294339.1:4545537-4567331 GCF_000327345.1 Myotis davidii | reverse complement strand
CGGGCACCACCGGGCTGTCAGCCCCGGGAGGCCCTCGCTCCCCTTCTGGCCGCCTGGCCCGCTCCCTCCCCTATCCCACCGACAGCCCGGCCTGCACGTGAATGCTTGGGCGTGCTTGGGCTTTCGCGGGCAACTGTAAACCCGCTCCTTAAAAGCCGTCCCACTTGGAAGCCCAGGTGGAATTCCCACGGAAGATGTGGATTCCGCCTTTTAGAATAGGGGCGGTTGGTTGAACCATGACCTAGAATCAGCGCCTAGATGGTTGCCTTCCGTCCAAATAAAATGGATCTGCTGGAGCGCCGGGCTCCCGCCTGGAGCCGAGCAGCCTTCCCTTGACTGTATGTAAACATCCAACCCCTTCCGCCGTCGCTGCCCTGGCCCCGCCAGACCTGCAAGCTGGCCTTTCCATTTGCTCCTCTCCTCAACGCCCCCCAGAGGTTTGGAAGGCGGTCGCTAGGGTCTTGGTGGGGGGTACCCATTCTGCCATCACTTCTCACGCGCCTACTGTGTGCCAGGTGGTAATTTTAACCAGCCCTCTCCCTGATTCTGGCAGTTCGGGTGAGGAGCCCCATTTCACCGATGAGGAAACTGAGGCACTGGGAAAGCAAGCCACTGTTCAAGTTTTGAGACCATCATGAATGCATCCCCAAACATTCAGGCGATAGTCCACGTCTGTTTATCAAACTAGTTGGAAGGGCTGTGGGAGTGAAAGGAATTGGAGTGGGAGGGGAAGGATTTATGAACTCCGTGCGGGGAGGGGAAAAGCTATTGACACGAATCTACAGGAGTTCCAAGGTTGAAGTCAGCGTAGAATTTTTATTTTATTTTTTTAAAAGCGAATCATGGTGTAATGGAAAGCGCACAGGACTTGTCATCAGAGCACTGCCATTCTGCCACTTGTTGGGTGTGCTACCTAACCACCTCCTGGGCCTCAGTTTCCTCCTCATGTCAGTGAGTGGGTTCAACTAGATGCTCTCCAAGGCCCCTTCCTGCATTAAGAACTCGGATTTGGTCCAGGAGCTGTTCTGCCAACTCTGCTAACTGAGAAACATCTGTGTTCCCGATTCAGTTCCCTCCAAATAGAACGCCTGCACTGAGACTTCAGTCCCCTTGGAAATGGATTTGTCCAGGCAGACTGTGCACATTCCCTCTGTTCATGACTTTCCGTAGCAGAGCCCTTCCTGAGGTCCGTCCCTCCTTGGCTTGCCAGTCCATGGTAAATTTTGAGAGCTAAAGAAAGATAGGACTCTTAAAAAGAGTTTAAAAGTAAGATTTGGCGCCCTGTAGCTATGGAGAGAGAAGGTTTAGGGTAAAACTGTGCTCTGTGCAGAGCAAGGAAGCTGACTGCAAATCCCATTCCCACCTCTTCATGGAAATTCGACTTTAAGATGCTATGTAAAGGAATTGTCACTGGGGGGCCCACCTTCCTGAGGCGGCTGGCTTATTATCATGCACAGTGGGAAGGTTAGTCCTTTCTTTGCCAAGCTATTGAATTTTTAAAAGACCCTCCCTGGGCCTGAGGGAGAGTCAGGAAGCACTAAACACATTGAAGCTGTTTGCTGTAAACTTGCCTGGAGCTTCCAGTGTTTACTAGCGAGTTGGGTTGGTGTTGGGGTGAGCTCTTTCTTGCCAGCTGGTGCAGTGTCCTCTCCCACCTCCTACTTGGTGATGAGGAAAGCAAGAACACGTTGGACAGCCTTTGTGCAGCCTGGCTGCTCTCCTCCTCCAGTCCCAAGAGATGGTGTATTATTATTAAAAGATAAAGAGTGTGAAGGAATTTGTGAAAAGACACACCTATCAGCTCTCTGGTAGGCAGGGACGCAGAAACCCCATGCTGCTCTGTTGTGCATGGAAGGTATGGGGAAGGGAGGAGGGGGCGGTATGTTCCATCTGCCTGGACTCCCTGTGTCACTCCCTAAAGCTAATATTCTAAGCCTTGTTGTTTATTATGTTTACTCACTGTTGGCCTGTTTGAATAAGTGATTTTTGTTTACCCTAAAAAAAGGAATGCTAACAGGACCTTGTATTTTATTACAAGATGCACGTAGCTATCCGCTTAATGCATGTACTTTGCCATTAAACCCATGTCGACTAAGTCATTTCAAAGTGACTTGTTATCAATGCCAACCCTATGCATAGGCCTAATGACAATACCACTAATTAAATGCTTCTAACAACTTTCATGGGGAAAACTGTAAGGTAAATATTTACTTGAGAAATTTATGTGAGAGAAGTCTATTTGGCTTCCAAAAGAAAAATTAATAACACAACATGTGATTTTAATATTCTACACAACAATCCTAAAAAAAATTGTTTCTACTTGCTTCACTTTTTGCCCAAGACTGTCAGTATGATTTAATTTTTATGTAGTTTTGATCATATGGTCTGGATTACAGAGCACTAATATATTAAAAAGAGACATAGTTTTCTGTTTATTTTCTCACAGGAATATATACCAAGCTTCATCTTCTTGTATCTGGAAAAAAAATAAAAGCTCGTGTGCTCTAAAAGTGTTATGCAAGTGGAAATATACAAGCAGTTTAACTTGTTCCACATACCTTTTTGGAATGTTAAACTCTTGGTGAAGAAAAACCCACAGAAGTCCTCTCTTATTTGAAGGCCAAAGTAATCTGGTGTCAGTGAACACCAATGGGAATTTACTTCCTATTGAACAGCTGTTTTCACCCTCACTGACTAATTGCTTTTCTAAGTACAGTTATGAATCTTTGTGTGGAAGTTTTTCTGAAATTGATTTTGTTATCTTTGCCACTAAGTAATATCTATGCCTCCTGTTTCCTGTGCATTGGTTCTGGTGTATGAAGTTACATGAGAACAGCAGAGAATATTCTCGGGCAAGAAGGGAGATGCATCTACTATTGTTTGCCTCTTTTTATGTAACTTAGTGTATGTACTCTTCACTGAAACCCTCATGAAGAGATTCTCTCCATTTCATAGATGAGAAAACCAAATATCAGAGAAGGGGAAGACTGAGATTCATACTGAAGTTGATTTGGGTTGATCCCTAATTCTCAGTGAGCATGACTGGAGGCCAGCCCCCTGTCCTGTCCTATCTGAAAAATCCCCAAGCTCAGATTATCATCAGCAAATCCTGAAGCTCAGTTTGCAGAAAATCCTGCCTCTCCACATTTTCTAGTTACCCATCTGAACCTAAGCAGATGGATAAAGGCAGTTCAGTTCTTCTGGTCAGTGGTGTGGCCTTGTTGCTTCGTGGCATTATTATGATTTAGAGCTAGTTCTAGTAGTAAGTGATTCCCAGATTTTGAGGCCACCTTTTACCCCCATGAGACTGGTTCCAAAGAAAGAACACAAAGAAGTACATGGCTGTAGCGCAATGCAGAGATTTGGTGAATCTATGCTGAGCTTCTATTTCTGTGTCATGCCTTCCCTCTACTCTGTCTCCCTCCCTAGTTATGTATTGAGTTCCTCCTTCCAACCCATGCACTTTGCTGGGGAGGCAATTGTAGACAGATTCAGCTTTTTGTCCTGTGGACCTTGTTCAAGGCCCTTCATTGTCTGAGTCCACTTACTGGTAGCTCATCTGCAAAATGGGATCAGAATGGCCACTAACTGTGTTACTGGGAGGATCAGAAGAAATGCTGGATGTGAAACTTTGTCATATCTAGAGACTTGGACAGTTGCAAGAGATTTGTAATCTGGAGCCCTGGATGAAGGTTTTGTGATTGTTTCCATATATTGTGTCTTATTGGTAGATGAGACCATGAAATAAATTGTCAATAATGATATTATAGTGAAGACTATAAACTATTCACTTCAAATAGCAGAATGGCACATTTGCCCAGTAAACTGAGAACAGATGCTTTCCATTCATTGTTGATCTAAATGGTAGCAGAATTCTTAAGCCCTAGATTTTAAGGTAGCTTCTTGAAATATTTATGTATGTATGTATGTATGTATGTATGTGGGGGAGAGAGAGAGAGAGAGAGAAAGAAATTTGTTCCACTTCTTTATGCAATCATTGGTTGACTCTTGTATGTGCCCTGATAAGAGATCAAATTCTCAACTTTGGTGCGTAGAGAAGATGTGCTAACCAATGGGCTATCCATTATTGTGATTTAGAGCTAGTTCTAGTAGTAAGCGATTCCCAGATTTTGAGGCCACCTTTTATCCCCATGAGACAATGGTTCCAAAGAAAGAACACTAAGAAGTGATTGGAAGGAGGAACTCAGTACATAACTAGGGCACCATCTAGTCCTCTTTAGAGGAACTTCTTTTGTTCAGAAAAACTGTTCTTCATTTGGCTTTTGATACCAGGAGGTAGATCAGCTGAGCTTATGGTAGGGATGGGAGATGTTTAAGGAAGCAGGCGGTGGTCAGCTTGGTCTGAAGGTCTTGACTCCTGTTCCATTCCCCACCAGAAAACAAAAGTTGTTGGGTGAAGTGTCCTGCGGAAAAGGAAAGAGGTTCAGACAGGTAGAAATGTTGAATCTGGATAGCCAGCGACCCTGCTTTATAATTTCTTGGTTCCAGAATGTTTTAGAATATTTCTCAATTTGCAATTACATGATTGAGATCTAATTCCGTCATTCGTCCTAAATATGGGATACATATAATCATCATGTGTTAGTATACTATTCACTTTTAATAGTGAGAGGGAGGCAGTGTTGTGTAGTGAAGAAAATGGGCAATTTGGAGCCAGAAACTTCAGATTCCAGGCCATCCAATGCCACCATCTAGTTGTGTGGTTATAGACAAGTAGGCTTTCTATGGATCTCAGTTATTTTCCATTGGTATAATGGCTGTTTGGGCAAGATTATGTCTAATGTCTAAGGCTGCTATGCAACATTCTGTGACTGATTTCAAGAAGAGAGGAATGACATTCACAGTTGTTGACTGTCCACCTCATGCATGCCGTCTCTTTAGCTCTTCATTGTACATTACCTCAGTGAGTCCTCACAGCAATGAGGAGACTAGAAAAGTTGTGATCCGGCCTTGTACTGCCACTGAATGGCTGTGTGGCTTTGGGAAAATTCACTTAAGGTTTCTGGGTCTTTGTTTCTTTACCATTGCAACAAAGGGAAGGGACTAGATAACCTCTCAGATCTGCTTTAGTGCTAACAATTATATGGGTCTGTGCTGGTAGGTAGTATGATGTAGAAACCCAGTAATTGCTTCTCTTATTTTTTACCAAAGAACTGGTGCTGACAATGTGCTTACATTGGTGTTCATTCTGGAGAGAGAGTAAGCCCTTTTCCTGGTTAATCAATATGCTGAGAAACAGGCCAGGTTTTTCCTTGTCTGGATGTGCCCCCTGAAATGTATAGTAATCACAAGCGAACAAGTAAACCAGGTGACTTTCCTTCTTTCTGTTGCTCAGTTAGCATATTCACTATGGGTTTTCAATAACTCAGTTGGTTTGATAGCTCAATATAGAACCACATACTATAGAAACCGATTTTCATTTGTCAACCAGTGAACCACCTAGCTGAGTACCCTGCATGGGTTGAAATAACGAAGGAACCTCCATTTAGTAGGTAACCCCAGCTGACTTTCCCACTTCCTCATTGTCTGGAATGGCTAGTATTTTTCTTTGCTGCTTCTTCCCTTTCTCATGTGCTTAAGAGATATACCATGGGGGTGTGGCTGCCTTTGGGAGAGATTGCTAAAGCCAGAGTTGGTGGCCTTTTCCACTTTTAGCCCTTTGTATTTCCTGTCCATTTCGGATTCGTTCTTTCCCCCTCCCAGTGCAGTTATTTGGGCTGGCAAGCCCAGTTGGTCACAGGATGATGCTAACGAGACTGTAGTCAAAGAGTCCTTCCCTGTGTAGGCAGTTATATTTATGGAGAAACCCTACCCTGTGTGTCAACTCCATTCAGTACACATTATTTGAGGAGTAGTCATCTATTTTGGGGATACCTGCTCATATAGATATTGGTTCCCTTTTATAGATGAGAGATACATCTCGTGTGAAATATAGATTCACAGACCCCTTCCTGGGAGAGTCAGATTCAGTAGGCCTTGGGCCAGTGCCTGGGATTCTGTATTTTATCAAAGCTTCGGGTGACTCTTTTAAAGCCACTTTGAGAATCACTGTGCTGTTTAACAGCTGATGTCTTAAGGGCAGTTGACTTAGGAGGAGGGCGTTTTGTCCCTGCACTGAATGTTCTGGCACTTTCCACATTGTTAGATTGTCCATACTGTACTTTTTTCCCCATTTGTGGCCACCTGTCTTTCTTAGTAAAGACAATCAAGCTTGTTACAGTTCTTTCTAAAGGAAAAATCTACCTCTGGGTGCCACGCTGAGGTCCCCTGTGATTTTAGTGCAGGGACTTGGGGTCTCCTAAGTGCTGAGAGGCTGGGATTTGTTTTTATTTCCGGGATCCGCACTGAGTTCTAGGTAGTCAAAGTTGCCAACTAACTGACCACTTTGGATGAATGAGGTGTTAACTCTATAAATATTTTCTTTTGAGATACTGAAGTTTGTGTATGAGTGAAACGTGAATGGAATACATTAGATCCCCCAACAGAGCCTTTAAAAGATCACAGTTAGCTTGGCAAATATTGTAGAAACAATACAAGCTTTGGATTCCCACACAGATGAATCTTGGCATCTTGACTTAAAGCTAAGATAGGTGTGACATGGGCAAAAATTATTTAACCTTCCCTCGCTTCAGTTTCCTGATCTGTGAAAGAAACAAGCAAACCTGGTGACACCCTTGTGTGAGGACACTCAAATGAGATCATGGATCTGAAAGCACTTTGAAAAGTTGGTATCATTATCAGGTATTATGTTGCTGATATTATTCATAGTAATAGTAGTGATTTCCTTTCCTTCCTCCATGGCTCTATGGAGTCCTCTTTCATTTTTTGGCAACAGAATTGCCTGAAATATATGAGGAGAAAAAATTGTAGGAGAATCCTAAGCAAAAAATGAGGCAGAGGGAACACAAATGTTTCCCATTAGCTGAAGAAGTGCAAGGGCAGGTTTTCTGATCTGGGAAAGTTCCAGTGTAGGAACCTCAATGGCCTTCGGTGGTTGCCTCCTCCTCCCTTGAAAGGAAGAGGCCATATCATCTTAGGAGAAAGACAAATACACCTTAGAAGGTTGGGAGGTGGGGGGGGATTTGGACAAATGGTCTGTTTTAGCATCAACTCTTCCCTGTATCTTTTGGCAGCCCAGGGAAAAACCCAACTAAGTAAAATAGCTGTGACTGAAAATGATCAAAATGCTTGTTACCCAGGGTACTTCACTTATTTGTTGAAGAAAGAAGTAACTGTTCATATTTATTATTCGTGCTAACCATGTGGTGTAGATATTGGATACCTTTTATAGATGAGGCAGCTGCAGCCCAGAGAGGTTAAGTAACTTGGACAAGGGCACCCAGCTACTAGGTAGTCACCACAGCTCTTGTCAGCTTAGTTTGTTCCCACTTTTCGATGCAATTAATGCAAGGAAGACTCTTTTCTATTTCAATCCATTTAATTTATTTCAATGTTATTGAGTCCGAATATGTACACTATGTTCTATGGGGCTCAATAGAGGACACAGGATATGAGTCTTACCTCAAGGATCATTTTGAGCAGTGGAGGAGACAATTTTACATAAATAATTACAAAATAGCTTAGAGTATGCTGAATGAGTCTCTCTGGACATAATAAAGAAAATATCATCAGGGCAGTTCTTCATTGCCCAGATTCATGGAATTTGAAAGCACCTTGGAGCTATCAATCTCATTAGCAACAATTTTGGTCATTTTTTTTATCTCAGTCTTTGAACAGGGGAAGGTTGGGAGGTCTGAGGGGTAAAGCACAAGCTTTATAGAGTCAGACAGATGCGAATTTACTTAGCATTATTAGCTACATAAACGTAGGCAAGTTATTGAATTTCTCTGAGGCCTCAGTTTCCTCATCTGTAAGGTGGGATAATGTATACATGTGTGGTTGTGAGGATGTGCCTGGTATAGGTCACGATGCACACACACTCACCAGGTGGAAGCTGCTGTCATCACTGTCGTGGAGTCCTACTCAGTGCGTTCAGGTACAGTGAACCTGAGGCCTGGATTGGTTGGTGAGTAATCGTCCAGTGATCGTAGAAGAGCAGGGCCTAGAATAGCCGTGGGCAAACTACGGCCCTCGGGCTGGATCCGGCCCGTTTTGAAATGAATAAATTAGGTTCTTGCATATCTTGGCTATTGTAAATAATAATGCAGTGAACATGGGAGTGCAGAATCTCTTTGAGATAAAGATTTCATTTTCTTTGGTTATACATCCAGAAGTGGGATTACTGGATCACAGAGAGCTATAGTCTCTTCTTTCTCTTGCCCGGGTCAATTAAAAGAGGAACAAGACAAACAGGTTTAACTTTTGATCCAGATCAGTGGGTGATAGATAGTTGAGTGAGGCCAGAGATGCATGGGACACATTTAAAGGACTAGGCTGTTTTTGATGTTACTTTTCTTCAAACTGGTGCATATTCTAGAAAGTGCTTGTTACCAAAGATTGCTGCTGACTGATTTGAGCTCAAACAGGACCATCCATGTATTCAAGGAGAGAAGAAAGAGAACCCATGTTTTTGAAGTTTTTGCTTTTTTAAAAGCTTCACCACCTCTTGAGGTAGAAATTATTCTCATTTGATTGAAGGGGAAACTGAGTCTCAGATTAAATAATTTTCTCAAGGTCATGCATTAATTGGTGGTCTTTCAAAAGAAGTCCATGTCAGGTTCTTGAACACCCTTGTGAAACTATTCTTCCCTTAGGTCCCGATTAAATTATAAATTATGATCCTCATTAAAATTCCCAAATTTAAAACAAACCAAACTAAATAACACACAGAAGACCCAGTTGGAAGCGTTTGAAAGGAACTTGGTGATTTCTGTGCGCTTTGAAAGTATATATTGCAATCAGAGTATTGGTGGGAAGTGTGTTTTTGAGGTTTGTTACAAATTGACAAAATTATATGCCTAGAGAGTTCTGTAGAGAAATGCAAATCAGTATAGGCACCTTGTCATAATAAGCAGTATGCTTTGGTTCCTGTTTATGTATCCCTAAAACACATAATACACATGATTACATTGACACGAAGGAAGCCTTCTCATTGATGCTTTCTTTATATCTAGCCCCCAAATTAGTTTGCGGTATCAATCATATAATTTCTAGAGAGTCTATTTAATGAAGTCTATGTTTGTGTCTGTCTTTTCAAGTGTACATCCTTTGCAGATATTTCTTGAGCACCTACTGTATGCTAGATCCAGGGGGTTCCTTGCCCTTTAAGAATCCCAGGCTGGTGAAGCATCTCTCTCTCTCTCTCACTCTCTCTCTCTCTCTCATGTAAGGGAGGAGTATAACAGTTTGGTGAAGAGTGATGAAGTTTGCTTAAGGGCATGGACCTGGGTCCTGCAAGAGAGAAAATAGCTCATAAGCCATGAAGGGGGAGAGGGTATTGTAGCCAAGGAAACAGCAGGTGTTGAGATGAGGTGATGCACGTGGGAAGGGTGAGTATTGGAGGGTAAGTGTGGTGTATTTATTTGCATTGAGTGGGGCGAGTGGATCTGGTAGATGAGGCTGGAGGAAGAGGTTGGAGCGAGCTTAGAAGGCAGGCTGCAAATGGCAGGCAGCGAAGGAACTTGAACTTTATTTAGGAGCACCAGCAGAGCAAATAAAGTTTTATTTTTGTTTTCCTTTTTCTTTTATTATGGAAAATTTCATATAGAAATGAAACACAATATAAAGTGGGGAGTGGAATTGCTGGGTCACAGGGTTAACCCCATGTTTAACTTTTTGAGGAACTGCCAAACTGTTTTTCCATACTGGCTGCACCACTTTAGAAATAACAAGATTAGTTAAAAAATGTAGAGCGAAATACAAAGGTTTTACAGACAATGTTTAGATGAACATATTCGTGAAAAAAAATTTAAGAGGGAGACCAGCTGGGAAGCAGGTGAGAGCTGACCCTAGGCATTGGAGAGAGCGGAGAAGGGGATGGGCAAGAGAGAGATTACAGGTGGTTCCTGACTCCTGGCTGGGAACTCCTGAACTGTGGCCATGCTGCTCCCTCCACAGACACCTCCAATGCAGTGTTTATAGAAGACTTGCAAAATCCATGTGCTAGGATTAGTCAGTGCATCTTTATGATCATAGCCTAATTAGAAAGAGGAGGCTGTAGTTATCTTTTGAAATGTCTCAAATGCTCCTTAAAATAAATGGACGGTTAGAAATGCTCTTGGTTTACAGAGATGGAGATGGGTTTTCTTGGGTAGTAATGGCATCTTAAAAAGTTTTATTGAGATACTAGAGGCCGTTTGTATGGGTAGGGCCCCTAGGCCTGGCCGGTGGTCAGGGCCGATCGGGGCCTTCTGGCTGCCGGCCAGGGCCTTCCTTCATTCTGCACCACCCCCTGGTGGTCAGCGCACGTCATAGTGAGCAATCAAACTCCTGGTCTCCTGGTCAAACTCCCAAGGGGACAATTTGCATATTAGGCTTTTATATATGTAGATAATTCATCATACCATACAATTCATCCATTTAAGCATACAGTTTGCTAGATTTTAGTGTACTAGGATTCAGAGTTGGGCCATCATCACCACTATCAATTTTAGAACATTTTCATCATTCCAATAAGAAACCTGTACTCATATTAGTCACTCCTGATCTATCCTCGTCATCCCCCCATCCCGTGGCAACCACTAATCAACCTTCTTTTTTATAGATTTGCCTATTCTGGACATTTCTTGTATCAGTGGAATCATATGTTTTTGTTTTTTGTGACTGGCTTCTTGCACTTAGCATCATATGTTAAGATTTATCCATCTTGTATTGTGTGTGTTTAGCATGTATCAGTACTGCATTTACTTTTATTGCCAAATAATATTCCATTGTATGGACGTACCACATTTAATTTATACTTTTTTTGGTCAGTGGACATCTGGGTTATTTCCATTTTTTGACTATTATGCATTGTGCTGCTAGGAATATTCATGAACAGATGTTTGTGTAGCCATGTGTTTTCAGTTCTCTTGGGTGTATGTACTCAGGAGTAGAATTGCTGGATCATATGGTAACTCTATGTTTAACTTTTTGCGAAACTGCCAAATTATTTTCCATAGTGGCTGTACCATCTCAGAAACATATTAGGATTAATTAAAATATGCAAGGAAAAAATAGAAAAGTTTTATCAAAGACTGGAATTAACATATTCATGAAACCACTGTAGTGTTGCTTTGTTCTTAAGGGCATTTTTCACAAAGAAACAAAGTTTTTAATCACTTAGTAATGTCACTAGACTTAAGATGAGTGAGCAGCGGACAATTAAGATGACTGGGGAATGAGTGCTGGGTGGTCAGCCAGACCCCGCTCACCCACTGAGCAAAATACTTAAACAAACCGGGCCGTAACTAGCAGGTTCCTGCCTCAGCAAATGAACAAAAGCCTTGGATCTTCAGAGTTCCTGGAAAATAGTTAAAAGTACAAATATTAATAAACCCACTTATTCCTAGGATCTGCTTTACAAGAGGTTTTGTTTTTTTTAAAATCCTCACCCGAAGATATGTTCCCATTGAATTTAGAAAGGAGGGAGGGGAGGGGAGGAGGAAGAGAGGGGGAAACATTGATCAGTTGCCTCCTTACACCCCTTGACTGGGGATCTAACCCACAACCGAGATATGTGCCCTGACAGGAATCGAACCCTCCACCTTTTGGAGTCAAGAAGACTCCAACCAGCTGCGCCACCTGGCCAGGGCAACTTTACAAGGTTTTTAAGACCATGAACTAGAACTGTAGTTTCTGATAAGGTTGGTAATTCACACTTTCCTCCCCTGTATACATAATTATCATCTCAGAAATTAAATCACCACGCATCTTTTAGACTCATGCATTGGATGCTTGGAGATATTAAAGAATATAAGGCACAAACACAAACTTTTAGGGATTAGTTGGGTCGTCAGGTTAGAAGTTGCACTTACAAGTGCATGAAAATTAAACCACAGATATTACAAGAGGTGAGGAAAAGGCATTCACCTTTATTACTAGGAGCTTTAGATGACATCTTACTTAATCTTTTCAATAACCTGGTTTTGCAACTCAGAGAGGTAAATGATTTGCCCAGGCTCACGGCTAATATTGTGTTGGGGCTGGTGTTTGGACTCCAGCCTGACTAAATAATGACAGTTGCTACCATTTATCTAGTGCTAGCTTTGTACCTCCCACTGGCTTAAGCAGTGTGTGTGCATTCTCTTATTTAATCCTCCTATGAGTCCTTATTACTGCTATCTTCATTTTATAGAACTGAGGTTCAGAGGGGTTATAAATAACCTACAATATGCAGCAAGTGAGTTGGAGAGTGGAGCCTGAGAAGTCTGTCTCGTGAGACCAATCTTAACCACTTGGCTTCACTGCGTATGTTTTCCAACTGTCTCTAAGGCCCCAGTTTCCCCCAACCCCATGCTAGCTTTCACATCAGCAACACAAGATGCATTGTCCAAAATGAGTGACACCTGCGATCCTCACCGTGGGTTCTTTGGACTAATAAAGACCAATTAGGGCAATCATGAGGCATCTTAGACTCTTTTCAGTGCCTTAATGATATATAATGGATAGTGTAGGGTTCCCAATGATTGGCTTGCTCTGACTAACTCAGAGCATCTGCATTCTGCTTGTCAGTTGAATTTGGAATGGGACCTTCCAGTTCTCTCTAGGCTTGCTGGTCATTTTCATGAACCCGGAGATGGGGCTGGCACTTTGTATACTTTGATTAACCTAAGTGGAGAAATGATTTTAAACAGTTTACTTGGTAGATAAAGACGTCTTCCAGACACGACAGAGGCTCAGGAAGGAATGGTGAGGGGTCTTCGGTGGTGAAAAGGTGAGACATCCCAGAATGGATGAGCAGCTCTGTGAATGTAGAAGAGAGAAAGAGCATGGGATCCTGGGAAGGTTCCCAGAAGGGAGGAGGGGTTTGAACTAGGCCTTTGTCCCTCATATCAGGCAGCAGCAATGGGTCGCCGTGGGACTGATTGGCTGTCCTTGTGGTTTGGTGTAACCTTTGGGTCACATTGAGAAATTTTGAGCTTCTCTGGTTAGCGGCTGCGGATGCTGCACCTTCATTAAATGCAGTAAATAGACCTTCCACTAGTGGCCTCTTCCCCACAAATG
Organism: Myotis davidii; assembly: GCF_000327345.1. Taxonomy (NCBI): domain Eukaryota; kingdom Metazoa; phylum Chordata; class Mammalia; order Chiroptera; family Vespertilionidae; genus Myotis; species Myotis davidii. The sequence goes on along the minus strand of NW_006294339.1, from coordinate 4,554,206 downwards.
ACCCACATTGTTGTCAAGTTAGCAACCACAGGCAGGAAGTGGAAGGAATGCTTCTCATCCACACAATGGATTTCATTAGACACTTGCCCATAGAGCTGTTTCGGTCAATTCAGCTTGTGTGGGTTTTTAGGGATGAATGGCCTAATACACTATTTCTCATCATTGCATTTGTCTTGCTGTCATCTTGGCCCTGGTAGATAGTTTGCATAGTGTCTCCTTTTGATGCAACTGCATATACCATGATCATAGGGAGGAACTTCTGGCAGGCTGAGGTTTTAAACATATTTCCAAGGTGTTACCAATTTTCTTGAGTCTTTGGTTTAGTGGGCTTCTCATTTAAATCTGTTTGGAAAGCCAGGTTCCAATGATATGGGCAGCTCTCACCCTTGTGAACCATTGCTTCGGAGGTTCTATATCTCAGGCATCGTGTAGATGCGGAATTCCCAGGGGTTGGCTGGAAATTAAAATACACTTCTTGGGTTAAAACATTCTCCTAAAGTCATTGATGGGGTTGAAGAACCTATAATTATAATTTTTCCTTACATGGGTTATTTAAGGTTGTGCTTGCCTCAGCTGAGAAATTAAAACATTTATTATTCATGAATAATCTCTTTCACGGAACGGTTCTACCAAATGATGATGGATGCACCTGAGATTTGAATGGAAATATCCTTTTCCTGCTTCCATTGATGTTTCTCATTCTAGATCTCCAGCTCTCCAGCCCTGAAAAGCCAACGTAAACAAACCATCAAAACCACCACACCCAGGATATCATTATTTCCAAATGTCAGCTGGAAAAGGAACATTTTTGAACTTTTATAGTTAGGCATATTCACGTGTCTCATAAAACTGAACAATCCCGAAGGGGAGATACTGCTCTAATCAATTTTGCAGATGAGGCAGTTGCCCTTTGCAGAGGTTAAGGGACTTGCTGGGAATCCTGCAACTGGAAAACGGGAGAGCATCTGTGATAAGAACCAACCAACATCTATGATCTTTCTTCCAACAATGAAGGCTGGCATTGGAATTTGCACTGACAACTATTTTCCATAATAAGCATATGAAGAAAGCAGGCAAACCAGAAAGTTTTCAAATGAAATTATCCAGTCTTGTTAAGTGTTCAGCTGTGATTTGGGTTTTAAAGCCATTTGTTAGTGTTGCCTATTTCATTATAAATTCCTAGAGGATAGAAATTAGACTTAAAACCTCTGAGTAGGAAGAGTGTGTGAACTTGACTGAATAATTCTGTGGTAGGCAGTAGTGTAGGGGGCTTTACATGCATTGTTCGCTTGCTTGGATTTCACAACAACTCTAAGAAGGAGGAGGAGGTTGGAGTTCGTTTCAGTTTTCCACAACCTGGTCAGCAATGCCCATCTCTACTCTTATGAGTGGTTGGGTGGTGGCACACTGTATTAATAATTCAACTAGTTAGTCACTGGCAGAGATGGCTTGTTAAGATTCCGGGGGAAGTGCTTTGCTAGAATCGGCTTTGTGCTGGTCACTCAGACCATGCATCCACTTTTATTGCAAGTGTGTCAGTGACCAGCTCAGCTCCAATTCTGTGGAGCCTCAGAAGCAAAGGGCAGAAGCCATGGCAGGAAAATACTCTGCCAATTCCATACGGAAATGGAATGACTTCTCTGCCAAGGGATAGAACTGCAGATTGTATTGTTAATTCTTCTTCTTATCAGTCTTCTCCAAAGGCATGTAAAAGCCAGGGAAACCCAGCATTTGGAGCAGAGTAGCCCAGTCTTTGGTTAAAGGCTCTGTGTACTTCCCAGGCTATTGTCGGGCTGCTATTCAGCTGGGATTTGAATGGTGGTGGTGTGATTAGCATGAGAGCAAGTGTATAATGTAGGTCTTTTTTCCCCTTTTCTAAAAGAAGTTTTGTGGCATTTCTTTTTCTGGCAGAGTTGGCATGACGCTTTGACAAACACAGACCAATGGAAAACTTAAACCGGACCCCGAGAAGGCCCGTTTGTACAGAGCCTTCCCACTTAGAATGCAGAACAGCAGAGCAGCTGGCAAGAGACACCTCAGATCATAGGAGTCATAGCAGGGGCTGTTCCTCCACTGTGGACCTGTGATGAATGGGAAATACAAGACCAATGGGAAGTGGACCCTGGGCCCTTGACTATTCTCTGTTGTCGGAAACTATAGATGAGAACATTCCTGGGACTCAGTTGTCTTAATTTTCTATTCCTCAGTATTTATTGAGATAACTACAAAGCACTGAGGGAGATACAAGAAACACCAGAGGTGGCTCCTGCATTCATGGGGCAGGTGAGAGGATGAGGAAATAGACACACCACCCGCAAATGGAGAAAACTTGGCCAGGTGTCTTGAGCTGGTCATTGAGTGATATTTTTTAAAAGTTTAAAAAATCTAGCTAAGTGCTGAGCAGGGCGCTGTTTCCAGCTTTGCTACGTTAGCTGGGTGACCCTTGGCAAACCACTGCCACTTTAGGCATGATAAAGTGAGGGCGATGATTCACTTCCTGCCTACCTCATAGAGCTGTGTAGACCAAAGGGTATCCCATCACGAATATACAGGAAAATGCTCTGAAGCATATGACTGTAAAGTCCTTTTTGTGCAAGGGATATAATTCTTTTGTCTTCTGAATCTGCTCTCTCCAATTTATTTCTCACCTATTTTAGGCACATGCTATTATACACCAAGAGCTGAAAACATTTCTTTACAGGTTTTTCCCTAGGGTGATGGTTTCTCCTGTGTATATCCTTTTTTAAATTTTTTTTTTATTTTATTGATTTCAGAGACGAAGGGAGAGGGAGAGAGAGAGAGAAAGATAAGTATCGATGATGAGAGGGAATCATTGATTGGCTGCCTCTTGCAAACCCCACACGTGGAATCAAGACCAAAACCGGGGCATGTGCCCTGACCGGGAATCGAACCATGACCTCCTGGTTCATAGTGATTGATGCTCAATCACTGAGCCACACCGGCTGGGGATTCTCTGTATATCCTTTATGCAGTGAGTTTACAGGAATTATTTCTCAAAATGGCAGCTCTGATCATATAGGTTCTTCCCTCCAGAACAAAACTTTTATGACGCCCTTGTTAACTACAGAATAAATGTCTTAGTATATTTGAGACTCTTCAGAATCTGGCTCCCACCAACACTTTCTACTCCCTGTTTATTCCCTTGTTTCCCATCCCCTCTACTCCCCCTCCATACCTTGTGCCAGATGCTCCAGTCTGTGGCTAGCCCAGGCACTTTCCTGCCATGTCATTCTTTTTGCTTGGTATGTGCTACTCTTGTTACTCAATTCAAGTCCACCCCCTCTGTGAAGCCTTTCCTGATTTTCTCTGAGCAGAATTAAGTCTTTTTTAAAAATATGTCTTTCTTTCTTTCTTTCTTTCTTTCTTTCTTTCTTTCTAGAGAGAGAGAGAAAGGAGAAGGGGGAGAGAGAGAGAAAAAACAACAACATTGATCGGCAGGGACCAAGCCCACAGCCTGGGTATGTCTCTTTCTTTCTTTCTTTCTTTCTTCCTTTCTTTCGAGAGAGAAAGGTGAAGGGGGAGAGAGAGAGAAAAAACAACATTGATCGGCAGGGATCAAGCCCACAGCCTGGGTATATGCCTTGACCCGGAATCTGCTGGTACCCTTTCAGTGCATGGGATGATGCTCAACCAAGTGAGTCACACCAGCCAGGGCCAGAATTGAGCCTTCTTTGGGCTTCTATAGCACTTTGTGTTGACCTTTCTGATGTAAATTTTTGGTTTGTTTTCATAATTTTGTATGGTTCCATCTTAATAGATTATAACTTCCTTGTATATAATAGGTCTTCAAACATTTTTATTGATGAAAATGTCAATAAAAAGTTATTTTAGAAAATGCAGACAAGAAGCGAAAAGAAAATTTTTGTTACCTATACTACTGAAACCCTGAAGTAGCCACAGGCACAGTATCTCTTTCTATAAATAGCTGAATTATTATTAAGTATAATTATAAAGCTAAACACCGGGTGCTTAATTCGTACCTCCTGCAAGTCAGTATGATGAAATGGAAAAAAACCTTTGCTTGCTAAAGTTTGTAACAGCCCATAATGAAGTATGAACTAACTTGGGAGGATTGGGACTATGTAACTTAAGAGCACCCAGGTATTTTAAGTTCAATTATGCGTTCATATAGTGTTTTGAACTTGGTCAACAGTCTGAATTTGTACTAACCATGATGGCTTCTATTAAAAAAAAGTTTAACTTACCTTAAAAGGGCTGAATTTAGAATGGGTGATTCTTCTCATCCTGCCTTGCCTTAAGGAGGGCCTCTGAATGGGAGAGTAGAAACCTCCTCCTGTGGAGAAAAGACGCCCAAGCTGGGAGTCAAGAAATCTGGGTTTACATCCTGACTTTGTTGCTAACTTACTGGGTCACCTTGGCCAACTAACTTTCGCTTTCTGTAGCTCTGTTGCCTCATCTGTGACATGGGACAATGAAATCTTCCAGCATGAAGAATTCCCTAATTCTCTTGCCCAACATGGTACTTCCACTGAAATCCCTATTTCTTAAAATATGGTGAAGTTCTCACTTCAAGGGAGGAAGGTAACGATTTTCTCCTTCAACCTTTTTCTGTTTGATCATATTGCCATAGTTGTTCTTAATTCTATCACTTCAAAAGTATTTGGATCATTGCTTTTATCTATGGAAAAACTTTAAAATAATCCCCTACTGTACCAGCACACTGCATGTTTGTATGTTTGCCTTGTTAGATATTTATTCGGGTTTCTTTTGCTTCTCCGTTCTGAGAGGGCTGACATTGAAATACCAAAGTGTCTGATCCAGAAGAGAAAGGACCTAACAGTATAGCGCACCTAATGTGTTCCTGATGCTTCATGTGCTTTATTCAGTCCCTGCAGTATCCTTGTGGAATGGGTATATTACTCCAGTTTTACAGATGATAAAAGTGAGGCACAGAGAGGTTAGGTATTAGGAATTAACCCCAACACTGTGTATCTCATTTCAAAATTCAGGCTTCAAGACTATAATCAATCCTCCTACTCTTACCCCCATCCAGGCCACACAACCCCTCTAAATCATCTTTTCTTGTTAGTATGAAGCCTCTGCTTAATACTTCCAGTGATGGTGAGTTTATTCCTTGGGGGCAGTTCTAATTGTTCAAAAGGTTATCTTAATATGCAATCTACCTTCCTATAATTTTAGCTCAGCATCAACTATGTTTAGTTTCATGTTGATAAATAATTGCTAGCACTAATAATAATGTTACTCAGTCTTATAATTAAAGGCCCCTGAGTAAATGGTAGTGATGCGTCATTTCCACAAACATTCATTGAGCCCCTTGAGTGTACCTCATACCTAATGATGAATGGGATGTGGTCCCTGCCCACTCCCATTTTATAGATGGGAAAACTGGACTCGGAGAAGTTAACTGGCTTAGGAAATAGGTAAAATCCAGAGGAAACAAAATTCTTACCTTGCACAGATTAAAGTTTAAATCCACTAGATTACATATTTTAAGGTATCCCTTTACACTCTAGATTTGATTATTCTGCAAATCAGATATTGGCCCCACGTGTCAGTAATCTACAAGCATCTTAAACCTTAACATAATATCCCAAAGCACAGCAATTCAGGGGTGGGCAAAAATAGGTTTATAGTTGTGCATATGGAACATAATACAATAATAATAATACCAGCATAAACTGTGTTTCACGTATTTGCAACTATAAACCTACTTTTCCCCACCCCTAAATATTCTTTTTGTGAAAATATTCCAGAAATAGGATTACTTTAGAAGGGAACAACCCTCTCAGCATCCCTCCAAGTTCCTGCCAGCCTTATTTTGAGCACACAGGTGTTCTCACTGACATCCACCTTCATCCTTACTGGCCTCATTGTTTCCTAGACCCACCCCACAGGTGTCTGCCTTCTGGCCTTTGATCATGTCTTTTCCCTTCAAAACACCCTCCCCTTCTTCTTTGCCTATGGGAAAGGGTACTCCTGATTAAGGCTGGTTTCTGCTTACCCCACTTCCTCACTACTTCACCTTTGGAATACTTCCCCCTCATTTCAAAGTCATTGCCAGTTCTGGCACTAGTTAGTGACCTTAAACAAATCACTTACACTCTGTTGGCCCAACTTTTCCTTATCTAAAGAAAGGGGCAGAATTTGATGGTTTTAAGGTCCGCTGAGGCCATCAAATGAAAAAGACTGCACCTAGGACAGTGGGGGGTCTTGACTACGTTGAACTGTTGAGTCCTGTCGCAGGGTTGTGACATGAGAGGCGACTTGAAGATATTCGCCATCAGTGTTAAACTCGGAGTTGTAAAGTGTTAAACTTATTTAAGAGGCAGGGTGGCTCAATAAAAAGAGGATTTTGTTTAGGGGTCAGGCAGTTCTGGGCTCAAATCTTGGCCCCACTATTGGCTAGCTTTCCAATCCGAGGCAAGGGTTGGATCCTCCCTGACCTTCAGTTTCCTCATCTGTGAAATGGGGACAATAATTCCTGTCTTACTGGTTGTCCCAAGATTAGAAGATGTGTGGCAGGGAGCAGGTTCTTCCACATTAATCTATCCTGCATCCTAAAAACTTTTTGTTTGGGAACTGTTATCTGTCATAGGTAATTAGCAAGCTTCAGAACAAACAAGTGTATAAAAGAGTGCCACCTGGATTTATAGCATCTGTAATAGACAGTGTGGATTAGGTGCAGTTTATCTGATCTTTGAAAAGTAGCTTTGGAATCCTTCCAGAGCACCATATGGCACCTGCACGATAGCCGCCTTCCCATCTGCACTTGCTTTAGGAAGGTGTTTTCCAGTTGGGAGAGAACATGTTGAATATTTGTCTTTAGTGCATTCCAGTGTTCTGAGGCAAAACTTGCCAGAGATTGAGCAGAGCATATTAACCAATATCATTTAAAGTTGATTAAAACTATCATCTTAATTAAATACAAGAGAACAAGAAGTTCTCAGTCTTCTGGTAGCAATTAACGACTAAAGAGTCAATTTGAAGTTGTTTTTGCAACTCTTAAAATAATACTCTCTCCCTCCTCCCCCCATGAAAAGAGTTTCTTAGCTAGAGACATGCCCTCACATTGAGGTTTTTGAAAGCTGTTAGGACCACAAACCTTCTGGCAAAGCCTTCTGCTGCCAAGGCATCGGAGTTCTCAAAAGCAAGAGGGTTCAAGCTCAGGATACGCTGATTTGGAAAGAGAGCCCAAACAAAGGGCCTTTGAGGCAGGAAACTGGGCTTTGGCTTCAGCACAGAGCAATGTGGGGTTGGAAATGCGCCCTGGGACTTGCTGAGTTGAAGAGGGACAAGGAGATCGATGCATGGAGGAAGTATAAAGTTTCTCCATACAGTGAGAGTTTATTTCTAAACCCTCGAAAGTTGGTTTCAGATGCGCTATCTTTCTCCTGTCGGCTTAATCAGCGTGCCTATAAAATGTGGACTTAACCACATTTTGTCTTTGAGCACAAAAGGAAAATTATCTGCAAAGGTATGTGTAGACGTTACCATTCCAGCCAGGTTGTCGGACTGGAAGACCAATGCTTTTCCTTCAAGACCTAAAGCAACTGCCTTCATGAATTCATTCATTCACCCACTTAATCATGCAATAGTTCTTTCACCTGTGTATTAAGAACTATTGGTTGATGTGGCTATGAAGTTAAAAAGATACAGTTCAAGGAGCTCAAAATCTAGTTGACCAAAACTTGAAGATTTGAAGTGAAGGAGATGGTCTTTCCTAATAAGTACTGCTCACTGTGTTCACATACACACGACCCTCTTCTCAGCACTTAACCAGGTTTTTAAATTTGACTTTCCCTGAAGTGATATTTCTAGCACTCATCTTCTGAAGTATTCTAAACAGCAGCAAATTGACACACAGAGGAGCCCAGCAGGGACGGTTCACTTAGACAAGGGCTAGGAACATGATGTAACTCCAGGAAGAGGAAATAACTTATATTCCGGTGGGTCCCAGTTTTCATTCCCCCCCACCCCGATTTTTATTTTTGTATATCTAAACTTTATTAAGCACTAGTTCATGACTAGAAAAGACCCACTTTATGTCAACCACTTGGTAAGATTGAGGGGGGAATGCAACAATAGGAACAACAGGAGGAAAAGAACCATCCACAAGAGAACTTACACTGTGAGGACCTGGGTTGACGGAACCCCATCCCCACAGAGAATGCGCAGTGACTTTGGGTCACACATTTAGAAAACTGATTCTTCTGGAGCAGATAGGGCTCAGAGATGCGAGACAGGAAGGGACATCTTCTCATGAATTAGTGATATTAAATGCTTGCTTTGTGCCCCAAATGTGCCTCAGTCCTGTAACCCATGGCCTGCTATGTGTCTTCTGTGTGTCAGGAATCTAAGTTTATTCAGTCTCTATCTAATAGTGTTATGTATGTGGCAGTTAACTGTATTGTTCCTACACAGTAGTTTTAAATTCGACTTTCCTTGAAGTGAAACTTCTAGTACTCATCTTCCAAAATATTCTAAAGAGCAGCAAATTGACCAACAGATAACCTTGGTCAAGCAAATACAAACATACTTGAGTTCACAGGTGCCAGGACCTTGAACCTGCAAACAGCTACCCTAACATTAGTCAGATGTCATCATGAGATGTAAGGATGGCTTTTCCCTCTCTTTGAATTTGCACTGCAATTATATTTATTGATCTT